>NW_005198243.1:0-10770 GCF_000372725.1 Emiliania huxleyi CCMP1516 | reverse complement strand
GTACATCCGCGAGCGGATGCTGCCCGCCTGCTTCGGCGCGCTCTCGCAGCCCCACTTCCGGCTCGCCGACGCCGCGGCGCTGCAGCTGCTCGAGGCGGTCGCGGCGCTGCAGGTTGCGATGCTGGCCAAGCTCGGCCAAGAGTGAGAATTGCCAGAATGACAAATCAATATCAGTCAAACTGGCAACTGTGCAGGTTGCGATGCTGGCCAAGCTCGGCCGTCCCTTTGCGGCGCACTTGCACGACGTCTACCTGCCGCAGCAGCTGCAGTGCTCGCCCGCCTTTTGCGACGAGTACGCCGCCCTGCTCGCCGCCGGGGAGCCGCGCGCGCTGCGCGACTTCCTCCGCTCGCACCTGCTGGCGGCGGGCGGAGGGAAGTCATAGCGGGTTGGCTGCCGGGCGGGAGAGGGTGGCGGTGAAGGAAGAGCTCCTCGCCCCCCCCCTTCCCCCTCCCCCTGGGGGGCCGGGAGCCCCCCCCCCCCCCCCCACCCACCTCTTTGCACACACACACACACCCCTTCGTAGCTACCCCTACCAGCGCCCTCCGCATACCGCCTCTCTGCGCATGCCCCCGCCCCGCGGGAGGACGGCACGGCGGCGGTCGCGACGCGCCGCCGCCGCTCACTCCGCTTGCCATCGTCGGAGAGAGTTCAGCGAGGCAACAAGGACAGAGTGAATCGTGTGTAAGCCTGTCGTCGATCGGTGGGTTGTACGAGTGTCACACTCAAAGGTTATCGGAACAGAAATTTGGTGGCACTTGCGGAGCCGACATTTGTGGAGTGCACAGTCATTTTCTCCTCACTGCTCACGGGCTGCAGTCACGCGGCATCCGTCATCCGACTAGGTCCAGCCCTGGGTGAGCCAGATCTGACGTTTTGTGACATCGCGTCAGATCCGTGTTTTTTTCGTCTTGCGGTACATCTCTCCGCTCGCCACCTCACGCTCCGCCGTCCGGCCATGGAGATGGTTCGATGGAGCTCGCCGAGCTCCATCGAACCATCCATGATCCAACTCCGGTCACCGGGTCTGAACGCGCTCAGCCTCAGGAGGGACAAAGCCACGCGAATTCTGCACGCCTCGCTGCACCGCTGGCTTGACTGAATCAGGCAGCAGTCTGCTGCGGCCCCAATACGCAAGTTAAAGACCAGCATTGCTGCCGGGAGCAGGCGCACATCGCTTCCAGGGAGGGGGGCGCGCTTCTCTCCACACCACATGCTAGGGGGGGGGTCCGACCCCCCCCAGCACCTTCACCACATGCTAGGGGGGGGGTCCCGACCCCCCCAGCACCTTCACCACATGCTAGGGGGGGGGTCATGGACGAGGACCCCCCAGAGACTCGTGGTCAGGCCCTCCGGGCCCTTGATTTTACACCTCATTTCGCAGCATTTTCCAGGGGAAGATCATCCTTTGGAGCTACATGAGCCTTGAGACTGGTCAGATTCTCCAAGATATTGGACTTTCAGCCACGATTTCACAACTTTGGGGCAAAATCGGCTCTCTGGCGGCTATTCCTAGCCCACGAACTGCTGGGGGGTGCCCACCACATGCTAGGGGGGGGGGGGGGCCCAACCCCCCAGAGGGTTTTCCTCATAACTGGGGGGGGGTCCCGACCCCCCCAGAGGCTTCACCACATGCTAGGGGGGGGGTGGGGCGTGGAGAGAAGCGCGCCCCCCTCCCTGGAAGCGATGTGCGCCTGCTCCGGGGGCATTCGAGCCGCCACAGCCGGTGTGCGGCTGTGCACTGCCACCTGCCCGCGGCTACGCACATGTGCGCTCGCATTGTATATGAGCCCTGCTGATGGACCTGTGTCGCCTGCATTGGGTGGAAGCCACGGGGAGTAGCTTCCTGGCTGGAACAGCGTCATCTCAACTCCCATCAGCTTGGCACATTACGATCAGTCCCGGCGAGGAAGCGTCAATCGAGAAGGATAACAGAAGCGAAAACGCGGCCATTCTGAGGTGACCTTTTTTGGGAGTTCCCTTGTACTGCGCGATTTCTTCTTCCTCGCGATGAAAAACGCCGCGCCGCCGCTCGCGCCGCCTCGCCGCCGCCTCCACCGCCGCGCCTCGCCAGACGCGCCGCCGCCCGCCCGCCTCCTCGACCTCCCCAGGGAGCTCGTCGAGCGCGCCCTCTCCCGCTGCGACAGCCCCGTCGACATCGCTCGCGTCGCGGCCGTCTCGCTTCTCTTTCACGCCTTGCTCGCGGAGGAGGCCATCCGCTTGTGGGCGCAAGAGCGCGGCTTCGAGCTGCCAGCGCAGCCGGAGGACGAGAGCTGCGTCGTGCGGTGGCTGTGCTTCGCTGCGCTGCTGCGCGAGTCGAACCCGCCGGCGAGGGCAGCGGCAGGCCTGCTATTCACTTCGTACACCCCATACGACACTACCGGTCGCGGTACGAACCTATCCCCCACCCACTTATTCGGCGTGTCTTTCCCTCCATCCGTCGCAGCGAGGTGCGTGAATGGCCGCGCTCTGTGCAGCGCGAGGCATATCCTGGCCACCTCCGCGTTGAGCTCACGGCCCTTCCCTGAGCCGAGCGGCCCTTTATCCTTGCCCATCATGACCTGCGTCCCGTTTCTGTCGGGCAGCGCCCGTGTCCCGACCTCAAACTCGTCCCACCGCAGTAGGAAGCGCGTGCCGCCATCCTGCACTCGGGACTGGAACTTCTTTTTGCTGCAGTTGTAGGTCACGCTCTTGTAACCAGTCGTGTTCCTCTTGTCTATGGCTGGGATCAGCCCGAGGCGCTCAGTCGCTGTGGCCCGCGACGAGTTCGCGCGAGCCATCGAGCCATCAAGCTCCTCACAAAAAATAAAAAAGAAAAGGCTGGACGCTCTTAACATCCCTGTGTGGTGGCGGCGTGCCGTTCTCCCATCCCTCCCTTGGGTTGTCTGTTTTCTTTCTTTTGTTTTTCACGCTGTCTGGACGCTCTTAAAATCCCTGTGTGGTGGCGGCGTGCCGTTCTCCCATCCCTCCCTTGGGTTGTCTCTCTTCTTTCTTTTTTTTAGGCCGCCGGCCGAGACGAAAGCGGTCAACTGGAGTGGCAGCGCAGGCGATGATTTCGCCGGTGCTGCAGGACTCTCGGCCACGCTGCGGATGCTCGCGTTCGCGCACGCACGCGCCACGCGGGTAGTACCGTACTGACGCGGGTGCCTAGATACCTTAGTACTGAGACGTGTTAATAAAGCCGTAAACTGTGTGAGACGTGGGTAAGCCGAGGTGGCGCCGTGTGCCGAGGTGAGATCTGAGGTGGCCATACACACAGGTGTTGCATTTTTGAAACAACCCGTAGTCGACCGTCACGCACGCGTGTTCTAGCTCTGAGACTCTGCCGGACCGAACGTGCAAGGCCGACCCCTTGGCTTACATCCCAGGATCCGCGCTACTACATTTCGGCTGAAGACTCCTGCATTGGCTCCTCGCCCTCCTCCTCCTCCTCCTGCCCCCCTTCCTCCTCCTCCTCCTCCTCCTCGTCCGACGACGAGTCTTCGAGCGCCTAATCTCGAGCAATCTCGGGTGATCACGGGCCGCAGCTCGCTCGCTCCTCCTCCAAACGCCCCCGCCACAGCGCCTTGATGGGCCTGATCGTGTATCTCCCCGTATCTCCCCATATCTCCCCGTATCTCCCCATATCTCGCGCCCTGATGCGCTTGATCGGCTTCATCCGCTCCTCGTCGCCTATCTCACCAAATCTCGAGTGATCTCGAGGGATTGCGCTCGACCGGCCTCCTCCGCTCCTCGTCGCCGTCGTCGTACTTGACGTCTGCCCACTGGCCCACGTCGTCGCGATACACCTGCCGCGAGACGCGCGGAGGCGTGTGGCCGAGGCGCAGCCGAGAGACCACTTTGCCGTCACGGCATCGCCTGCAGCACGGTCGCACGAAACCAAAGCTCGTCGTCGTCGACGCCTGGTGAACTCACCACTGATGGATCAGCTGACTGATGCTGTCGCGAGCGATGCAGCGCCGGCCGTCAAGATCGCCGAACTGCGCGAAGCAGCGGCGGCCCGGCACGCAACGCACTGAAGAGGACCAGAGGACGGTGCCTTGATCACGACAGATGAAGTGTCAGTCGCCAAAGACTCATTAGGGCCGGTGAGGACGAGAGGACACGGTGCCGCGCGGGTTCGTCGTCCCGTTTGCATCGTCCTCCTCCTCCTCCTCCTCGCCGCCCGCTCCTCGCTCGAGCAACGCGTGCGCCTCCCGCGCCGCCGCCAGCCTCCCCTCCGCCACCTGCATGGGCGTGTCGTGGGCGTGTCGTGGACGTGTCGTGGGCGTGTCGTGGGCGTGTTGTGGGCGTGTCGTGGGTGTGTCGTGGGCGTGTCGTGGACGTGTTGTGGGCGTGTCGTGGACGTGTCGTGGCGCCCTCCCCTCCGCCGCACCTGCAGCCCCTCCTCTGCCTCCCGACAGCGCCGCCTCGCCGCCTTGACCTCCCTCTCCGCGCGCGCGAGCGCCGCCGCGCTCTCCGCCCGCTCCTCCTCCGCCGCGCCCCTCGCCGCCTCCCTCGCCGCCCGCTTCTCCGCCAGCTTCTGCTGCTCCGCCGCGCGCGGGTTCGCTCTCTCCTCGTCGGCGAAAGCGGGCGCCGTCCGCTGCCGCTTTGAGACGCGAGGCGCGCTCCCCACCCGCGCCGCCTCGGCGAAGAAGTCTTGGACAGCCTGAGGCAGTCGATCAGCGTATTCACTACTGATTACGTTGTCCCTCGGCCACATCTCGGCTACATCTCGGCCACCTCTCGGCTACCTCTCGGCCACCTCTCGGCGACCTCTCGGCCACCTCTCGGCTACCTCTCGGCCACCTCTCGGCGACCTCTCGGCCACCTCTCGGCTACCTCTCGGCCACCTCTCGGCTACCTCTCGGCCACCTCTCGGCGACCTCTCGGCCACCTCTCGGCTACCTCTCGGCCACCTCTCGGCTACCTCTCGGCCACCTCTCGGCTACCTCTCGGCGACTTCTCGGCTCGCGTGTCTGCGGCGTTGCCTTCTCGCTGTAGCGCAGCCCGCTCCAGTGCGGCGCGTTGTGTGCGAGCACGCTACGCAGCGTCGGCTCAACGCTCGGGGCGAGTAGCGTGGGGGAGGTCGCCGGCGGCGCGGAGCCGAGCAGCACTCGCAGTACGGCCTCGCAGCACTCGCACGTCACACGCGAGTTATACCTGCAGAGCGAGCAGCCAGTCGTTGACTCAGGGAGGCGCTCCTTCGCACTCGCACGCCACACGCGCGAGTTGTCCCTGCAGAAGCGCGCATCAGCCAGGTGGCTGGGCCAGTGGCGGAATACCGAGTCAGCGAGAAGTGGTTCTTCCTCACACGCGGCTCTCGCCCACCCTCGACGTCATCCCGGTGAATCCCGGCGAATCTCGTCAAATCTCGGCGAATCTCGTCGAATCTCGGCGAATCTCCGCGAGTCTCACCCTCCCTCGAGGGCGGCGGCGACGGGGCAGTCGACGGCACTGAGCAGCAGCTGCGTCATCTGGGCGAACCCCGCGGCCGTCACCTTCATCTTGCCTTGCGCGTCCCCGTCGGCGGCGTCGAAGCCGGCAGACAGGAGCAGCAAGTCGGGCGAGAATTGCGCCAGCACCTTGTGGCCCATGCTCTAAGAGTGAGGCGCTCTCTTCAGGCACGCTCACACATTGCTTTGGGAGGGGGGGTGGGGGGGGGGGGGGGGACGCAAGCCACTTTTCAAAGCACGAGGCTGCTATTATTAGTGTTATTATTATTACTATTCTGATTATTATCATGACCATTCTTGTTTATTCCCCCCCACGCTGCTATTGTTGTTATTCTTCTTATTATTACCGGGCACAGCACGAGGCGAAACGCGGCGAGGTAGTCGGAGTCTGCCAGTCCATCGCTCGTCCACGGCACGTTAAGGTTCCGTCCCTGCCCGCCGCCGCCGCCGGTCTCGCACGCAGCACCGGTCTCGGGGTACCACCGCTCGCCTGTTCACAGCCTGCAGGTGTGAAGAGACGCTGTTCACAGCGCCGGTCTCGGGGTACCACCGCTCGCCTGTTCGCAGCCTGCAGGTGTGAAGAGACGCTGTTCACAGCGCCGGTCTCGGGGTACCACCGCTCGCCTGTTCACAGCCTGCAGGTGTGAAGAGACGCTGTTCACAGCGCCGGTCTCGGGGTACCACCGCTCGCCTGTTCACAGCCTGCAGGTGTGAAGAGACGCTGTTCACAGCGCCGGTCTCGGGGTACCACCGCTCGCCTGTTCACAGCCTGCAGGTGTGAAGAGACGCTGTTCACAGCGCCGGTCTCGGGGTACCACCGCTCGCCTGTTCACAGCCTGCAGGTGTGAAGAGACGCTGTTCACAGCGCCGGTCTCGGGGTACCACCGCTCGCCTGTTCACAGCCTGCAGGTGTGAAGAGACGCTGTTCACAGCGCCGGTCTCGGGGTACCACCGCTCGCCTGTTCACAGCCTGTAGGTGTGAAGAGACGCTGTTCACAGCGCCGGTCTCGGGGTACCACCGCTCGCCTGTTCACAGCCTGCAGGTGTGAAGAGACGCTGTTCACAGCGCCGGTCTCGGGGGACCACCGCTCGCCTGTTCACAGCCTGCAGGTGTGAAGAGACGCTGTTCACAGCGCCGGTCAAGGGGTACCACCGCTCGCCTGTTCACAGCCTGCAGGTGTGAAGAGACGCTGTTCACAGCGCCGGTCTCGGGGGACCACCGCTCGCCTGTTCACAGCCTGTAGGTGTGAAGAGACGCTGTTCACAGCGCCGGTCTCGGGGTACCACCGCTCGACCGAAGCGGTGCAGGGAGATGTAGAGGCAGCGACCTGCGTGCTGGAGACGCCGACATGAGGGCGGGGAGACGGTCTTGCGCAGTGTGTGTTCAGAGCACCGCGTGTAGACAACGGATGGGAGTACAGTGAGAACACAGCGGAACACAGCGGAACACAGCGGCGGAGGACGTGTCCTACCGAGTGCTGGGTGGGGTACATGAAGACGTAGTCGGCTTCTAGAGGCAGCGGCCCTCCTCGTAGAAGAGGCTCTGCGTGCCGTTACCTATTCACAGCAGTGGGTGTGAAGAGACGCTGTTCACACCCCTCCGGGCGGGGCTCTGCGCCCCAGAAGAGAAGAGAAGAGAAGAGAAGAGCGTGCTGCTGCTTGCGAGGCACCGACGGCAGCTATCTCCCCATATCTCCCCATATCTCCCCGTTTCCCCGATAGGTTACCGTGGTGGACATCCCAATCGAGGATGGCAACCTATTCACAGCAGTGGGTGTGAAGAGACGCTGTTCACACCTTACCGTGGCGGACATCCCAATCGAGGATGGCAACCTTCTTCGCGTCGCCGGAGGCGAGAACGACCCCTGCCGCCACCGCCACCGAGTTGTAGAAGCAGAAGCCCTCGGCGTGGTGGCCGTCGGTCGGGTCAGCGCCCGCGTGGTGCCCTGGAGGCCGCACAATGGCAAAGGCGGGCGGCGCGCGGCGTCGAGCCTTGTCGCCGGGCGATGCGCGGGTGGCGGTGGCATTCTTCGAGTCCTGCAGCACGCCCACCGCCGCGTCGATCACGCAGCCGCAGGCCAGCCGCGCGGCCGCGTCGGCGTGCCCCGAGTAGTAGACGCCTCCCGGCCCGTCAGGCTCGCACAGCTCACGGTTCGTCGGGTCGGCGCGGGCGGCGGCTGTCATGCGACCGACCTCGTCGATGTGGCGCTGCGTGTGGACGGTGCGCAGCTCCTCGTCCGACGCGCTGTGGCCCGGGAGTACTTGCACCGAGCCGAGCAGCCCGGCGCGGTCCAAGTGCTCGTAGACGTCGCTGGCGCGGGTTCGCTTTTCGACATGAGCCCACGGGTGCGTGTGGGTCGACATCTCGGGGTTGTAGTAGAGCTTGGGCTTCGCGCCGCGGGGCATGGCGCGGCACAATTTTGAGGAGCACGAGCCGTGAGAAGAACCCGCGCACGGTGGCAACAGGAGCCACAGCGACGATGCACAACAGGCCCCCGTGATTTGGCAGCGAAACCTCGAGACCGTTTCGTTAGTCCGGACGCGACCCACTTCGCCACAGACGGTCCCGCGCCTCGCCGCTATGACCGCTGCACGGCCCATACCGTCCGCTGTGCAGCGGTCTTTGTCCGGAGTGAAAAGTCCAACGCACTTTCGTCGGTGACGGTGTCCTCCAACCTGCGCCGCGCTCGGCGAACCTCGACAGCGCCTTCGGTGGCATGCATCTCTTTGCGCCTGAAGCCTGGAAAGCAGCTCCTCTGCTGCTCACACGCTCTGCACACAGATGGCACAGCCTACTATGCGGCCGCCACAGCTGTGACAGCGATGGGCTCGCCCTCACTGTCCCTCAGTCACTTGTGCTGCGGCTTGTGCGGGCTTGTGTGAAGCGCTGAGCGATACTGATTTACTGTGCTCGGCGACTCTCTGCCGGCACACTGTGAGACCATGGGTGTGAGGTAAAACCACGGTACCAGCGCTTGGCCACATTGGCCCTGAGGTCAGATCCTTCATGTCTACTCTGTTGATGACAAGACTTTTTGGCCTGTACGAGGGTTTCCTCTCGCACCCTACCTGGTTTCCTTTCCGTGTTTCCTGCTCGTTTCCCTACAACACCCTCTAGTTTCCTCGGGAAACCCCGGGGAAACTCCGTGGAATTCGTCATTTTGGGGGGGCTCTGAGCCGTGTCTGAGGCTGTTTTGGGGCCAAAATCGGCAAAATACCGGGTATTTTGCGGGTATACCTGGAAAACCCCGGTATACCTGGAAAATACCTGGGTATCGTGCCGATTTCCTCAATTTTGCCCCAGATTTTGCCCCAGACCAGCTCTCAGACTCAGGGAAACTCGCGAGTTTCCCGAGGGAAACTCGAGAGAAACAGAATGGAGCACCAAACACCCTCTGGTTTCCCTGGAAACTTCCGGAAACGCAAAGTGCTGGGGACCCTCTGGTTTCCCTCTGGGTTGCCGGAAACCCTCGTACAGGCCAAAAGACTTTCTACTCGCTGGAGCCGAGAGAGAGAGAGAGCGAAACCGCCAATGGCCGTTATCCGTTAGTGCGGACGTCGCCGCGGCTCGCCTCTGCCGCGGCGGCTGCTGCGCGCACGCGGCGGCGCCGCTCTCTCGCGAGACGGCTGGCGAAGCGGCTCGCCGACGACGTACGGTGCGCTCGTCCGACGGTCCGCAGCGTGGCGTGCGCGGCGTTGAGCGCCGCTCTGCGAGCGCCTCTGCGCCTGCACTGCCTGTCTCTGTTGCTGGTGGTGGTGGTGGTGCTGCTGCTGCTGGTGCCGATGCTGCTGCTGGCGAGGCGCGGCTGTGCGACTGGGCTCGACGCGCGCGTCGCGAGCGTCTGACGCGGCGGGCGGCGTCGGGCAGGTGCGCTTCTCTCTCGGGTGGTGGTGGTGGTGCTGCTGCTGCTGCTGGTGGTGCAGATGCTGCTGCTGGTGCGGCGCGGCTCTCCGACGCGACTCGATGCGCGCGTCGTGGCTATCTGACGCGGCGGGCGGCGTCGCGGGCGGCAGAGGTGGCGGCTCGCGGGTGGAGGTGGAGGCTGGTGGCTGTGGTGGACTTTGAGTTTGTTTCATGGTCGAGTACGGGGACCGGGGGGTCAACCGGGAGGCAGGGGGCCAACCAGGCGACGGAGGACCGTGGGCCATCGCGGGGACCAGCTTGTCCGGAGGGCGGGCTGGGCAGATCCGGATGGTCTCACCCGGTGGGAGGTACCGAGGCGTCTGGGACGCTCCACTCTACCTTAAGCTCCTGAGGGGCGCGTGGTTTTAACCACGTAGTACGACTACAGCCCACCACAGACACCCTCCCTCTCCACACGTGTGCACACACCCTCACCCTCTCCCCTCTCCTCTCTCTCTCTCTCCTCTCTCTCCTCTCCTTGTCTGTGCTGTCTGCCTGACTCAGGCACTAATTCTGCCGATGCGTGATTGTGTGTGGGCTGCTCCGAGGGGGCCCTGTGCGATCCGATGGGTAGGGGGTCTGTGCCCGGGCGGTGTCCGGTGCGGAGTCTCTCTCTGATCCCACCTGTGGTGTTGGGTGTGAGGTCGTGGAAGCTTCGATCCCAAGGGGGGGAGCCGAGCCCACTCATAACCAACTCTCAGGGGCAGTAGGTGGGCGAGCCTCGAGCGCGCTCATCTCGATCGTGAAGGCGTCGCTACGCGCGGTCTTCCGCGGGGGGAGCTTCGTCGACGGGTGCGGGAGCGCGGCGCAGTCAGTGCCGTGGCGATGCCTCCGGCTGTTTGCGGCGGGCGGCTTGCTGCTCGCTGCGATGGCGAAAAACTCGTCTCGCCACACGCCAAGGGCTTATGCTCTGGCGAGACGTGAGGCGCATGCGCCCAGGAGGGGAGGGGGCATGCGTAACGACACTGCTAGAGATGCCTTTCGGGGCCCAGAGATAAAACTTCTGTGATGCCATGCGTGACCTAGTAGTGTCCCCAGCTATGGGCGTGTCCACGTTGGAGCCAGGTGTGGTGTGGGCGCGAGAATAGCTCCGCCGTTCATGGAGGCAACCGTTGCGAGTCGACTGGTGTGTGTCGTCGTGGTTTCGTATCAAGAATTCTCTCTCTCGCTGGAGCCGAGCTGGAGGGCCTGGCGCACAACCCCTGTGCACTCACTCTCAGCACTGAGGGTCCTTCCCCCGTAGTCTCCCGCTCTCCCCCCATCCCCAGGGCGTGGCAGATTGCCAAAGGAACGCCGGCGATTCGGTGCGTGGCTTCGGCTAGTTCCATTTCACTGTGGCACAGCTCGCGTTACAAAACCTTGATTTGACCATTTGCGCAAAAAGGTACATCTCGGTGCCTTCCAGAGCAGTGCGACCCGCCGAGTGACGCGCA
>NW_005198244.1:2129907-2133226 GCF_000372725.1 Emiliania huxleyi CCMP1516 | reverse complement strand
CTACACCCTAACCCTAACCCTAACCCTAACCCTAACCCTAACCCTAACCCTAACCCTAACCCTAACCCTAACCCTAACCCTAACCCTAACCCTAACCCTAACCCTAACCCTAACCCTAACCCTAACCCTAACCCTAACCCTAACCCTAACCCTAACCCTAACCCTAACCCTAACCCTAACCCTAACCCTAACCCTAACCCTAACCCTAACCCTAACCCTAACCCTAACCCTAACCCTAACCCTAACCCTAACCCTAACCCTAACCCTAACCCTAACCCTAACCCTAACCCTAACCCTAACCCTAACCCTAACCCTAACCCTAACCCTAACCCTAACCCTAACCCTAACCCTAACCCTAACCCTAACCCTAACCCTAACCCTAACCCTAACCCTAACCCTAACCCTAACCCTAACCCTAACCCTAACCCTAACCCTAACCCTAACCCTAACCCTAACCCTAACCCTAACCCTAACCCTAACCCTAACCCTAACCCTAACCCTAACCCTAACCCTAACCCTAACCCTAACCCTAACCCTAACCCTAACCCTAACCCTAACCCTAACCCTAACCCTAACCCTAACCCTAACCCTAACCCTAACCCTAACCCTAACCCTAACCCTAACCCTAACCCTAACCCTAACCCTAACCCTAACCCTAACCCTAACCCTAACCCTAACCCTAACCCTAACCCTAACCCTAACCCTAACCCTAACCCTAACCCTAACCCTAACCCTAACCCTAACCCTAACCCTAACCCTAACCCTAACCCTAACCCTAGCTCATTCTTTAGCTATTGAAGCTTGCTGGGACCTGGCACGCCACTATGCATCGCGCTAGGTTGTGTTTGGGTACATGTCGTGCTTCGAAGTCGGGCCGGGGGGGGAACGGGCGTGTTCGCGCCGAACACTGTTCGCGAACACTGTTCGCAACTATCGCGTCAATTTGGGTCGAGCTACCCTTGGCTGTCGCTCTCCTGCTAGATGAACAAGGGCATCATAGTGTACAACAATGTGGCCACGTCTTGCGGTGATAGAAAACGCTTTTTACGGCCTTCAGAGCTCTTATCGTGCGGCCAGACAGTCGCTGCTGAGAGCCAGCCGGAGTGCAGATGGCGGCGTTGACTTTTTGCTCTGGTTTTAAGGCCCTGTTGCATGTGTGCCTTGTACACATGATCTCTCAACCGCAGGTGCTTGGCTGGCGCAAAGTCCTTTGATGCCGTTTTGCCTTTGATCGCCCACAGCCCATCGCCAACCGCCTTCCTCCAACCGCCTTCCTCCAACCTCCCACCTCCAACCTCCTACAGCCAACCTCCCACCTCCCACCTCCCACCTCCAACCTCCCACAGCCAACCTCCCACAGCCAACCTCCCACCTCCCACCTCCCACAGCCAACAGCCCACAGCCAACAGCCCACAGCCAACAGCCAACAGCCCACAGCCAACAGCCAACAGCCAACAGCCAACAGCCAACAGCCCTAACCCTAACCCTAACCCTAACCCTAACCCTAACCCTAACCCTAGCTGGGTAGATTCTTTTTCCTTCGCGGCAACGCGATGGCGGCAAGGCCTCTCTGCGCGCCCGCCCTCGCCACGCCGAAGACCAACGGGCGTCGGACCGCGGTGAGACCGCGCCGCCCTCCGCGCCCGCCCGCGCCCGCCCGCGCCCGCAGCGTTAACACATACGCGCCCTCATCGCACGGAAACATACGCGCCAGCCGCGCACACAGCCTCACATGCAGCGCCGACCGCATGCTCGCGCCCTGGGCCGCCGACGACCCGGTCGGGCGGGCTGCGCGGCCGCCGTCAAGTCCGTCCGTCGTACGATGTGGTGCCGCGTGTCTCTCGCTCTCGAGGTCTCTTTTCGTCCGTCCGTCTGGCTCTGGGAGTACCACCGTCGAACCCCGCTCTAGGCTAAAACGAATTGTGTCGTCAAGGAATTCTTTTGCTGCGGGGCGCGGATATAAACTCTTGCGGGAATTCTCTTTTGCTCGCATCGAAGCAAGACGCTCTTCGGGCTTGCTTCACCTCCTTCTTCCGCTCTTCCCCCCCGATGTGCCTCCCGCCCCCCCCGTGCGCCGCCTCCCCGCGCCGTCGCCATACGCCGCAGCGCGCCCCGCATGCACAGGTCGTCCACCTTGCAGCAGACCACCGCGGGCAAGGTTCGCCAGTTCATGGGAGCCGCGAGCAAGCAGGAGGCGAAGCAGGGTATCAAGGCGCGTGTGTTGCTGCTCGCACGCCTCCGCTACCCGCTGCGCGGTATCCACACCTCCGCCGCACCGCCTCTGCCAGGTCGGGTCCGACATCGACCGGTACAACAACCAGCACGACCTCCACGGCGGCGACGCCGAGGCGTGCGCCTCCCGCGCTCCACCACCACCCCTTCCCGCGAGGCTCGCCGCCTTGAGCTGGCGCTCTGTGATCGGTCGTTTCTTCTGCAGCCGTGCCGGGGCCGCTTCTTCTCTCTCTCCGCCTCCGCCTCCCGCTGACGGCGCCGGCTGCTCTCTGCAGGCGCGCAAGGAAGGGTACGCCGACCTCGTCAACACGTACTACAACCTTGCGACCGACTTCTACGAGATCGGGTGGGGCCAGTCCTTCCACTTTGCAAACAAGTTTGCGGGCGAGACCTTCAACGAGTCCATCACGCGGTGCGCGCCCCGCTCGCTGCTGGCTAGCGCCGCCGCCGCCCGCTCAGCCACGCGCACGCGCTGCGCTGCCGGCGCCGACGGCCCGCGCGTCTCCCGCCCGCCGCAGACACGAGTACTACCTGGCCGCGCGGCTAGGCATCCAGCCGAGCGACAGCGTGCTCGACTGCGGCTGTGGCATCGGCGGCCCTCTCCGCAACCTCGGCCGCTTCACTGGCGCACCCGCCGCACAGAGTCTCTCGAGAGGCAGGACCCTTCTCGGAACCTTGCCGGAACCTTCCGGTAGGCGCGTCGATCACCGGAGTGACTCTCAACCAGTACCAGGCGAGGACGACCTCCCCGTCTCCCTCCTCTGCTCCGCTGTTCCTCCTCTCCTCTCGCCCTCTCACCCTCTCGCCCTCTCACCCTCTCACCCTCTCGCCCTCTCACCCTCTCGCCCCGCCTCCCTCGCCCGTCCCGACCCCTCCCCACCGCCGCCGCAGGTCGACCGCGGCAACGGCCTCTGCACCAAGGCCGGCCTCGCGCCGCGCTGCAAGCTCGTCAAGGCTGACTTCCACAAGCTCCCCTTCCCGGACAACTCCTTCGACCACGTCTACTCCATCGAGGCGCAGACTCGCTCCCTCTACAACGCTCCACCACACACTCCGCACGCACTTCCCCGACGCCCCCCCCCCCCCC
>NW_005198244.1:2047586-2129619 GCF_000372725.1 Emiliania huxleyi CCMP1516 | reverse complement strand
CGAGACGGGGATGGGAGGCGTCGGGTGGGGATCTCGGGCCCAGTGAGTTAGTGCGCCTGACTACCCGGGATCCTGCTGAACAAGTCCCTCTTGTAGCTCGATGGGTCGAACCGCCATCGCCGTCGGGGAGAGGGGGGACGGCACTGGTTCTGCAGCGTGAGCCTGGATCCGGTCCCGTGTTTGATAGGACCCACGCCGCAATGAACACACCAGTGAGGGAGGGCGAGTCGATCGAGGGGTTCCGTTCCATGGGGAATCGACTCTATCAAGTGTTCAAGTGCTCAAGTCAAAGCTTGTGGCCTGTATGCAGGGCGGCCTCCGCCCGAAGCCCTGCCGCCTCGCCGCCCCCTGCCAGCCTTGCCGCCGCCCTCCACCCCTCCGCCTCCTGCCCAGGCCTGCTGCCACTCGCCTGATCGCGCGGACGTCTACCGCGAGATCTACCGCGTGCTCAAGCCGGGCGGCTGCTTCGTCTCGTACGAGTGGTGCGAGGCCGAGAGAGAGAGAGAGAGGCCGAGAGAGAGAGAGAGAGAGAGAGAGTCCCGAGACCCGCGGGTGCGCGCAGAGGCGGTCCAGATCGACGACCGCCTCCTCCTCCTCCTCCTCCGCAGGTGCCTGACCAAGAAGCACCGCGACGGCGACGCGCAGCACATGCTCTCCAAGAAGCTGATCGAGGAGGGGGACGGGCTGCCCGACATGATGTCGACGACGCACTGCGACGACTCGCTCGTCAAGGTTGGCGTCCAGATCGTCGAGACGCCTCCCCTCTCCTCCCCTTCCACCCCCCTCTTCCTCCCCCCCACCAAGGTTGGCTTCCAGGTCGTCGAGACGCGAGACGCGGCGCTCGACCCGAACCCGGGCGGCGAGGCGTGGTACGTCATCCTCACGCCCTCCTTCTTCAACCTCTTCCGGCTGCAGTTCACCGCCATCGGCGCGCCGCCTCGCGCCCACGTCTTCCTCGAGCCTCGCGCCTTCGCTCTGGACCCCCCCCCCCCCGCGCGGCAGGCACATTCTTCATCAACGTCTTCATGACGTGCCTCGAGGCGCTCCGCCTCGCGCCCGCCGGCTCGGGCAAGGCGCGCCCCTCACCCCCTCGTCGGCATGCCCCTCGCCTCGCCGGCACGCTCCTCACCCCGCCCGGACCGCAGGTGCGCGAGATGCTGCGGCAGGGGCAGCTCGGCCTCGTCATGGGCGGCGAGATGGGCACCTTCACTCCCATGTACTACATCCACGCCAAGAAGGCCTAGAGAGAGACAGACGGAGAGAGCGAGCGAGAGAGTCAGGTCGCGTATTGCTGCGGCACGCGCGTCCGCGTAACAGCGGAGCGTGTGCTTGCACGCCGTCGATCATGCACATAGAGGCATAGAGCACTTGTTTCCGTGTGAGTGGTACGAGACGTTGGGACATCGACATGGGGATTTAGGGTGGCCCGGCATCGCCGTGGTTTTCGTTCGCCATTTTACATGTACGTACTTCTGTCTGCCTACCTGCTACCGGCGTACTGTATTGGTCCGTACATTATTGACTACCATGTACCAACCCAAACCATTGGTTACCAAGACGTAAGAGCAACTCCGCGGAGAGAGCCAGACCGGCGGGAGTCGAGAGAGAGATATAGAATTAGAAACAACTGTCAACTCTCTCGTCTTGTATAGTGTGGGGAGACCGAGCAGCGAGCTCCGAGGCCGGCCCGCAGTGGCCACTGGCACTGCCGCAGCAGGGCGTACAGGGTACAGGCACGAGTCAGCGTGCGCTCACATGCAAAATGGGGCCCACGACGTACATGGCTCTGACTGAGAGCACAATTCCCCCAACCCCTCCATCGCGCTAAAATTCGCTGTCGTCGCTGTCCAAGACAAACGCCTCTACCCGGTCCACGCCGGGCGAGCCGGGCGGCGAGTCTGCGCTCAGTGCGACGTCCGCGAGGCGGGACTCGCGCGCGGCGGCGGCGCGGCGCGCAAGGAGCGTCGCCTTTGGCGGCGTGTCGATCGAACAATCGCTGTCCGACTCGATGACGCTTGGCTGCAGCTCGAGGGCGGGCGGGCGGCGGCGCTCCTCGGCGTGCGGCGGAGGGGGCGGAGGGGGCGGAGGGGGCGGAGGGGGCGGAGGGGGTGGTGGTGGTGCTGCTGCTGTGGCGGGAGCCGGCTCTGAGGAGGCCGGAGGCTTAGCGCGGGCGCCTCCGGCCAGAGCGGCCAGCGGGCGCCCCGCGGGCGAGGCCGCCTCTGCTGCACGAGGCGCCTCGGCCGACGGCCCGCCGCCTGCCGCGAGCTTGATCGAGCCCTTGGACGGCACGCGCGGCATCGTGCGGTGCAAGTCCGGCGCGGAGGCGCGGCGGGGCGTGAGCGGGAAACCACTCTTGAGCTTGGCGGTGACGAGAGCCGCCAGCCGCTGCTCCACCCTTTGCCGCTCGGCGGCGCACTCCTGCTTCGAAAAGACGGACTGCTGCTCGGCGTCGCGCCGCTTGGCCTCGATGAGCCGCTCGAGCTCGAGCTCCGTGAAGGGCACCTAATCTTAGGCAGGCCTCGGTCAGTCTCCGATCACATCGAAGAGCTCGACGCCGTTCAAGCGCACCTTGGAGGCCGCGTCCCACTCCTCGAGCTCCTGCGCCAGCTGGGCAAACGTCTCTCCCCTCTCCTCCTCCCACTCGGCCTTGGAGTGCTCGAAGCCGCAATTGGACGGCAGCAGCGTGCCGGGCTCGTGGCTGGGGGGGTCGTCCGCGTAGCGGTCGACGCGCGCAAGCTCGCGCGCTGCCCTGCGGCGCTCCGCAGCCGCGGCCTGCGCAGTGACCTTCACGTCCCCAGCCCCAGCCCGCTCCGCCGCCGACTCCAGCCGCCGCGCCTCCGCCTCCGCCTCCAAGCGCCGCGCCTCAACCTCCGCCGCTCGCCGCTGCGCCTCAAGCTCCGTTGCCTGTCGCTGCGCCGCCTCCAGCCCAAGACCTCGCCGCAGCGAAGCACCGCGGCTCACGGCCTGCACGCGGGTCGCCGCCTGCTCGCGTGCGAGTGCCTCCAGACGCCGCCTCGTCTCCGCCTCCGCCGCCGCACGTTGCGCTGCCGCCTCAGCCGCCGCCCGCTCCGCCTCCTCCTCTTCCGCCAGCTGCGCAACCTCCGCCTCCAGACGCCGTGCCTCCTCTGCCTCGGCCTCCAAGCGCTCTGCCTCCGCCCTCGCCTCCTCCGCCCTCGCCGCCTCGGCCTCCGCCTCCAAGCGCGCCTCCTCCTCTGCCGCCTCCGCTTGCCGCTGCTCCAGCTCGACGCTCCTCGCACGGCGCAGCGAGACGCCGCGGCTCACCGCCTGCACGCGGGTAGCAGCGCTCGCCTCCACTCGCGCCCTCTCCGCCGTCGCCTTGGCCGCCTCAGCTGCCGCCGCCTCTGCCCTTGCTGCCTCGGCCGCCTCCAAGCGCCGCGCCTCCTCCGCTGCCACCCGCGCCTCCTCCGCCCTCGCCTCCTCCGCCCTCGCCGCCTCCGCCCTCGCCGCCTCCGCCCTCGCCGCCTCGGCCTCCGCCTCCAAGCGCGCCTCCTCCTCTGCCGCCTCCGCTTGCCGCTGCTCCAGCTCGACGCTCTTCGCACGGCGCAGCGAGACGCCGCGGCTCACCGCCTGCACGCGGGTAGCAGCGCTCGCCTCCACTCGCGCCCTCTCCGCCGTCGCCTTGGCCGCCTCAGCTGCCGCCGCCGCCCCTGCCCTTGCTGCCTCGGCCGCCTCCAAGCGCCGCGCCTCCTCCGCTGCCACCCGCGCCGCCTCCGCCCTCGCCTCCTCCACCCTCGCCGCCTCCGCCCTCGCCGCCTCCGCCCTCGCCGCCTCCGCCCTCGCCGCCTCGGCCTCCGCCTCCAAGCGCGCCTCCTCCTCTGCCGCCTCCGCTTGCCGCTGCTCCAGCTCGACGCTCCTCGCACGGCGCAGCGAGACGCCGCGGCTCACCGCCTGCACGCGGGTAGCAGCGCTCGCCTCCACTCGCGCCCTCTCCGCCGTCGCCTTGGCCGCCTCAGCTGCCGCCGCCTCAGCTGCTGCAGCCTCCGCCCTTGCCCTCTCGGCCGCCACTACCCGGAGCCGCTGCTCAGACTCCACGTCCACATCCTTGCGGGGGCCGGTCACGCCAAGCGCAAGAGAGCGGGAGGTCGCTCGCTCCGGCGTCCGACTGGTGGCCACATCCACACTCTTCACGGCCGGCTGCACCACCTGAGCGGCGGCCCTCTCATCCGCCCTCTCGGCCGCCGCTGCGGCGCCCTCCCGCGCCGCCTTCTCGGCCGCCACCGTGGCCACCTCCTCCGCGACTTGCCGCGCCGCTCCCTTGGCCGCCTCGAGCTCGCGGCGCAGCTCCTCGATCCGCTCCAGCATCGCCGCGCTCGCCCGCTGGCTCTCTCGCTCCTGCTGCTGCATCGCCGCGCGCAGCGCCGTCACGTCCGCCGCGGTGCGCGCCTCCTGCGCCGGAGAGAGAGTGTGTGAGAGCGAGAGAGAGAGGAGGGGGAGGGGGAGCCGCGGGCGAAGCTCTCCTGCACCGCCAAGTGCTGCTCCGACGCAACTCTGGCCGGGGCCGCCGCGGTGGCAGCGGCCTGGCCGGTGGCCCCCGCCGACGCGGCGGCCGGCCCACGCAGCTCTCCGATCCGCGAGTAGAGCTCCGCCACGGTCGCCTCGTGCGCTCGCTGCCGCTCGGCGGCGGCGGCGGCGGCGGCCAGCTGCAGGCGCGGGGCGGGAGGGCGAGCGCTGGGCAAGCGAGGGCGTCGGCGGCAAGAGTCCGCGGGAGAGCGTCTTGGCGGTGCCCAGCCGAGGTTTAAGCAGCCATGTGCGAGAGGGGGGGGGGGGGGGGCGGGGGCGAGGGTGCGTGGCGAGCGGGTGTGTGGCGAGGGCATGGTGGCGGTGGCGGCCACCTGCTGCCTCTCCAGATCGGACCGCAACGCCGTCACCTCCGCCGTCGCGGCGCCCACCCGCTCGTCGGCGGCGCGCTCCGCCGTCGCCGCCATGTGCGCGCGCTGCTCGACGAGCCGCGAGTCGACGAGCTGCTCGACCTGGTGGAGCGGGACCGTCGGCTCGTCGTCCTCCTCGAGGCCTCCGAGCCGGCTGCCTCCTGCGGGACGCGTCGTGGACGGGCGTGGAGGTGGCTGCCCCTCCCCCTCCCCCGAGGCTGCCGAGCTGCTGCTGCCTGCCCCCCTCGGCCGCGAGAGCTCCTCGAAGGCGTGCTGCGTGCTCGCCGCGCGGCGATGCTCCTCCATCACCTCGCGCATCGCCTCGATCGCCTCGCGCGCGTCGCACGCAGCCCTGGCCGCCGCCTCCTGCACGGCGCGCGCCTCCTCCTCGTGCTCTCGCCGCAATCTCTCGGCCGCCTCCACCTTCGCCTCGATCGCGCGCCGGGAGGCGGCAGCCTCCTCCGCCGCCACCGCCGCCGCCTCGGCGACCCGCGCGGCGGCGGCCTCGTCCGCAGCCTGCCGCACCTGCAGAGTGAAGCACTAGCAGAGTGAAGCACCAGCAGAGTGAAGCACCAGCACGTGAGACAACTGGCCCAATGGCTTCCGCGACCCGGCCGCACACTCGGCCTCTACACCACGCCTGCACCCCGGCTGCACCCCGGCTGCACCTCGGCTGCACCTCGGCTGCACCTGGCTGCACCCCGGCTGCACCTCGGCTGCACCTCGGCTGCACCTCGGCTGCACCTCGGCTGCCCTCACTATTCGCGGCTGAATCTCGGCCGCACCTGCTCGACCTGCGAGCGAAGGCTCTCGTCCAGCTGGCGCGCCAAGCCGCTCACCTGCGACCGCCGGGCCATCTCGGGTCCTCTCGGGTCCTCTCGGGTGTCCCCGGGAGCGAGCTCACCTGCGACTCTGCAAATGCACCCGCGGCGCTGGCCGACTCCCTCGCCGCCGCAGCCTCCCTCCCGACGACCCCGACCTCCTCCGCCGTCGCGCGGAGCTCGCTGTCGAGCCTCGCGGCGAGGGCCGCAAGCCGCGCCTGCAGAAGCACGGATCGGGGACGCGTCATCGAGGCCGTGTCACAGGGAGACCGGGCGCAACTGCGGGGGCGTCGAAGGTCGCACCTCAGCGGCAGCAGCCGCAGCGGGATCAGAGACCAACCCGCCGCTCGATCCGGGAAGGGCGGCGGTGGCGGCGGCGGCGGCGGCGGCGGCGGCGGCGGCGGCGGACGCGCCCGCCGCGTGCGCCTCAAGCGGCGGGACCACCACCGGCGGGGCGGCCGCGGCCACGAAGCCTCCGGCCGCGCAGCCGCCCCCGGCCGGCGCCATCGCTGCTGCGAGCTCGGCAGAGAGGCGCTCGGCGAGGCGGGGTGAGGCGGCGCCCGCCCCGTGGGCAGCCGCGCAAACCTCCCCCGCCGCCGCCTCCGGCTCCGGCTGCGCCATCGCCTGCCCAAAGTGAGCCTCGTGCCGCCGCCGGTAGTGCGCCGCGAGGTAGTCAGCCGACGAAAAGAGCTTGAAGCAGATGTGGCACTGCGCCGGGCCGGACGCGCCGGGCGGCGGCTCCTCCGCGGCGTGCGAGCCCGGGAACGGCACTGGCGCCGCGCCCTTGAGCCGCGCCTCCAGCGCGCCCGCGTAGTGCGCCTGCTTGTGGGGTGAGCTGTGAAACGTGCTTGATCTGAGAGGGCGGCCAGTCTTGATCCGAAGACTATCCTGCTCGAGCAGCTGCGACGATGTGACCTGCGCAGCGTGCTCGAGCTCCATCCCGCGGCTGTAGAGCGTCTGCTGGACGTGAAGTAGGTACTCGACCAGCATCTGCATCAGACGGAAGAGCTGAGTCGAGCCGGCGCCGCCGAGCCGGCGCAGCTCGCCCTCCGATAGCTTGGAGCTCAGGACGGCGTCCAGCTGCTCCTCGAGCGCATCGATGTCGACCGTGCGGGCGACCCGCTCGAGGTCGAGCGTGGAGACCCGCCGCAGGTCGACCCGAGCCCCTCGGGCGGGGCGGGAGAACATGTGGTCTCGGGAGAGCGGGGCCGGTGGCGGTGGCGGTTGCTCTGCTTGGTCTCGGGAGAGCCCTGCCAACGGCAGGCGAGCCGTGTTTCTTTTTTCACCAAGCCTCGCCGGAGTTCCCCTGCTAGCCCATGAGGAGAGCGTCCATAGACACCTCACTAGACCCCACATACGGTCTCGTCTGTGCCTAGCAGGCCGGTGAGATTGCTAGAGGTGGAGCAAGCTGCTCTAGCCTCACACACATGTCACTTCCTGTCGTCTGTTGTTTGAGTTGTGCCCTTGTTTGTGCCCTTGGCACCGTGGAGTGCTGGGGGGGGCGACAGGGAGGATGTGGCCCTGAGTTATGTGTACGCCGACTCAGGGTGTGTGGCAGCCAGCTGGCTGTGTGTCTTGTGAGCCTGTTTGTGTCTGTGTGTCGCTCGTGCGTGTCGTCATCATCTGTCCAGCGTCCACCCATACCGCGTTGGTGTCCAGTCCGAGCCTGGCTGTTCTTCACCTTTCTACCTACCTACCTACCTTCCCCTGGCGAGTAGAGGCACACGCACGCTCTCTCGAGGTTTCTTGGAGCAGAGCCCCGGCGAGTCCTCGAAAGAACCAATGGGTCCCTCGAGAGGGGTACCCTGGGTGGGCGGGGCCTCTACTCGCCAGGGAGTTCCCCAAGCGCCCTAACTGACGTGACCGTTACATGGCGCAAAGTTTCTTCTTTCTCGCGGCAAAGGCTCTCTCTCGGCGACCGCCCCAGTCGCGCCGGCGGCGATCGCTGACCGCGAGACGTGCGACTGCGCGTCCATTTTTTTGGTTCGTCCGGCGGCCGCTGCCTCCCATGTTGCCACTACGCGCGTCGCTTGCCTGCCGGCGGCTCCCGCGCCGCCTCTCGGCACCTCCGCTCGAGGCCTTCAACACCTCGCGCCGCCTCTCGACGCTCTCTGCTGATCACACGCCGGCGCCCGAGTTTGACCTGGCCGCCATCCGGTCCGAGCTGGCGGTGGAGCACGAGCACTCGGCGGGCAGCGAGTGCCGGTGGGACGACGCGTCGGCACCGTGGCACTGGCTCGATCGCGAGATGTCTAGCAACATGGCGGGCGAGACCGGCGCCGTCTGCATCTACGACGGCGCCGCGGCGGCCCTGTCGCTCCGAGGCACCGCATCCGCCGAGACGCTGCGTTTCGTTGATGAGCACCGGGCGGCAGAGAGGCGGCACCTCGAGCTGATCGAGTGCCTCCTCCCTCCACACAAGCACACGCGGCTGCTGCCGATGTGGCGTGCGGCAGGCTTTGCCCTCGGGTTTGCTCCCGCGCTCGTCTCGGACCGCGCGCTCTTCAAGACGGTCGAGGCAGTCGAGACGTTTGTCGAAGAGCACTACGGCGAGCAGATCGGGCCGCTGAAGGTGCACGGCCGCTGCCCGCAGCTGGTGGCGCTGCTCGAGCACTGCTGCGCCGACGAGGCGCGCGCCGGAAATGAGCGCTACGTAGAGCGCGAGGACAACGACCTCTGATCGTCCCGCCCTGCCCTCCTCCAGGTGCATCACAAGGAGGATGCCGCCCGGCGAGCCGGCGCGCACGAGTCTCTGCTCGAGCGTGCGTGGATGGCGGTGGTGCGATTCGGGAGCGCGGTGGCGGCCGAGGCGGCGAGGCGTGTGTGACTTTACTTACATCTCAAACGAGTGTCATAGTGTGTGTGTCGTGGAGTCGCGAGGGTGTCGTGTGTCGTGGAGTCGTGAGGGTGGCCCACCGAGGCCGTGTATGGCTGACTCGACCCTGAGCGGAGGCGGGGGCAAGAGACTTCAGGTCTTCTAAAACGCTGTGCCCGGGCGGTCGGGGGTTGCGCGCGCGCGATTAGTTTGAGTTCGTGCGGCGGAGTCACAGAGCCACCCCTGCTCCTACCACCCCATCACACCCGCGTCACGCCTCGCTCCCGACAGTGGGCAGCCCACCCACGGGCATCGGCGGGCGCACGAAGACCTCCACGCCGCGAGGCACCCACACGGCGAGGGTCGCCTCGAGCGCCCCCTGCTGCAGGGTCGGCAGGCATCCGACCGAGACCCACCCCAGCCCCGAGATTGCGAGGTCGGCCGCCTGCTCGCACGGCGTGAGGCGCAGCCGGGCCGTCCGCGCCAGCTGCAGCTCCCCCAGCTCCGCCGCCGAAGCGGCGTCCTGCGGAGGGGTCCACTCGATGCCCGCCCTCGCCGCGTGCGCCTCGGCCGCCTCGGCCGTCGGGCACTCGTGCAGCCTCAGCCGCGAGCCGCCGGTGCAAAAGGTGAGCCGCAGCGCGGGCGGCGCGGAGACGACGTCGATGCGCGCGAGACCGCCCCAGAAGAAGGAGGTGCCTGCCAAGCCACTCGTCGGTGTGCCCACGCTGCCCACGCTGCCCACCGACAGCCGAGGAGGGGCCGCCCTCCGCCGCCGTCGGCGCGATCTCAAATCTCGGCGTGATCTCGGCTAGCTCTCGCCCTCCGCCGCAGCCTCGCGGGGCGTGTACGGCCTCATCCGCCCGCGCGGCATCGTCATCGCCAGCTCGGCGGGCAGGAGGCGGGCAGACATGCGGTGGTGCAGGTGCACGCCTGCACGTGCCGCGGCCGTGTCAGCTAGGGTAGGGGAGGGGAGGGAGGCGGAGATGGAGGAGCGGGGGAGGGAGGGGGTTGCGCGCGCCGGGCGTGTCGTAGAGCTGCGACCCGCCGCTAAAGCAGTCGATCGGGAGGAGGGAGAGGGTGGTGCCCGGCGTCGACGCGGAGAGCGGGAGGTGGCGCGGCGTGGCGGGCGAGACGAGCGGCAGCAGGCCTGCGGCGGGCGAGGCGAGAGGCGCGGGAGGGTGAGGAGCGCCATAGGGGGCGGCTGTCGCCTCGACGCGGCCAGAGCTGTTTGCGAGCTCGCGTGGGAGCGGTGGCTCAGTGTCCGCGCGGCAAGAGCACGGCGCAATCGAGCGCCGGCGTGGCTGCCTCCGAAGGCTGGCAGCCTCCGAAGGCACACCGAGAGCTGTGAGGCCGAGGCAGGCGTGCCGAGGCAGGCGTGCGGCATCTAGGGCCGGGGGTGCTCTGGAGGAAGGCCGACTTGCCGACGTTGGCGGCGCCTGGCGGCAGAGGTCCGCTCAGTGCGCTGGCGGGGCTGCGATCTCGGCTCGATCTCGGCTGCGATCTCGGCTCGATCTCGGCTCGATCTCGGCTCGATCTCGCGCCGAGAAGGAAGAGGTCCCTGCCGCGCCGCTCGGCGAGGAGTGCGCGGGCCGCCGCCTGCCGGAGGGAGGGGTGAGGCCGCGCAAGCCAAGGAGGGCAGGGTCGCTCGCGTGCGGGTCGTGGCGGCAGGCTGTGTGGCGGCGGCCGGCTGGTGTGTCTCTGTCGGCTGGTGCGTCGCCGTCCGCCCGTCTCTGCGCGCGGGCCTGCAGCCCGTCGCCCGACTTAGACGAGACGAGGTGCACGTCGACGACGCCGCCGATCTTGCGCGCCGCGCCGCTGAGCCAGTCCGCCACCCGCTCAGGCTCCGTACCGCGCGGCAGCAGGTCGAGCTTCGTGCCTAGGGGAAGGCTCCGGAGGGGTTCCGGGAAGGTTCGAGCCGCGGCAGCGGCGGGCATGTCTCCTCGCGCCGATCAGCAAGATCGGGTTTCCGCCCACGAGCTCGCGCACGCGCGGGAGCAGCGTGCCTGCAGGCGATGGCGGAGGCGCAGGGCGTGGGGAGCATCCAAGCGGCACCGCGGCCTCCAAGTGAGCACTGCAGTCAGAGCTCCGCATCTACCAGCGTGTGCCAGCCACGTCTGTCAAGTCGACGAGGAGAGCGATGAGGGCAGGCCGCTCGCGCAGCGGGAGGAGGACGCCGCGCAGCGCCTCGGGTGTCGTGATCCCTCTCCCCTCCTCGCCGACCGCCGCGCCCGACGGCCGCTTGAGCCGACCCTCGACAACGGCTGGCAGGATCTCGCCCGAGCTCAGGCGGCGGCACCGGTCGCAGAGCGACTCGCGGAGCTGGCGGCGCTTGCGCTTCATCTTGTACCGCTCTGGCTCCATGTAGCCGGGCGAACCAGCCACGTCGGCCTGCAGCTCTGCGCCGCAGCCGTAGCAGGCGACGCGGTTCCGGGGCACGAGCGCCTCTGCCGCGACCGGAGGCGCGCACCGCCGCGCCAGCGGCGCGGGGCGACGAAGGCCGAGCGGAGGCAGGGCGAGGAGCAGGGGCAGGAGAATCATGAACGGCGGCGGAGCGGGGCCCGAGTCCTGGTGGATGAACTGTCACTGTGCGATTTCGCGGCCCGGGCGGTGCTTGAGCTTGTAGAGCTTGTGCCAGCTTGAGCTTGTGCCCTGGACGCGCGTCGAGGGTAAGAATTTTTACCGGCGGTCGCACGAGGGTAAGAAAGTTTGGCGCCTCAGTACCGAGAGAGAGAGAGAGAGAGAGAGACAGTCTCTCTCTCTCTCTTGTCTCTCTCTCTCTCTCTCTCTCTCTCGCCTCAGTACCGTACCCCACACAGCACACTGGCACGACAGTGGCGCGAACTGGCGCGGACTGGTACACACACCGGCACACTTCGAGTGAAAGAATTCAAAGAAACGAGCAAGCTGTCACGACACTAGGCCCGGGCCTAGCGCGCACTGGCACTAACACTCTAACACAGGTAACCCGTGAAAACTACAAAATAATGTTCTAGTAAAGTTAACAGACGAGCACTTGCGATGCGCCCCACCGGTTCGGAATAAACCACAATGTTCGGAATAACCGAAAAAAGAAAAGAACGCGCCGGACGGCGGCGGGCACTTCGGCCGCAGTCGCACGCCACACCCACCGACGCTATACGCGCCCGCCCCCCTCAACCATGCTGGACGAGCTTGCGCGCCGCGTCGCGGTCGACCGCAGGGCCTCGGCGCGTGATCTTGCGCGCACCATCCAACAAGCCGACCAGCCGCCGGATGCGAGCGTTGCCACGTCCGTTGCCGCACCCGTCGAGGCCTCCAACGCAGACCGGCCGCTCCACAAGCATCGCGGCTATCGACAGATGCAAGAGGCCGTGGAGATGGGCTCTGCCCCGTCTTGCCCTCCCACAGCGTCCTCTGCTGAGATGAGTGCTGCTGAGATGAGGCGCTCTGTACCGCTCTTTTGCTGCGTCTGCGCCTTCCTGTTCCTGGCGGGCGTCTCGTTCACGCTGGTGGCCCACCGGATATACACGGCGGCCACCCCTGGCCCAAGAGCGGTCACGCCGCTGCCGCTGCCTGCCCCGCTTCTGCACCCATCGGCCCCACCGCCGCTGCCGCCGCTGCTGTCGCCGGCACCTCCACCCTCCTCGCCCCCACCGACCCCGCCACCGCCGCCGCCTCCACCGCCGCCTCCGCCTCCGCCTCCGCCGCCCGCCTGCCATCACGACGCCAGCAAGTGCTCCAGCGTCGGCAACGACTGCTGCGCCCCTCTAATCTTCAACGAGGCTGCCACCTGCAGGGACGGCTTCTCACCAAAGCGGGTGCAGGAGCGGTGCGGCGACAACTGGGAGGGAACATACCAGTGCTGCCAGCCAAACT
Source organism: Emiliania huxleyi CCMP1516 (assembly GCF_000372725.1). Lineage (NCBI taxonomy): Eukaryota > Haptophyta > Isochrysidales > Noelaerhabdaceae > Emiliania > Emiliania huxleyi. The sequence continues at coordinate 2,117,239 of NW_005198244.1, read as the reverse complement.
ACGACGTGCGCTTCGACGGCTGGACGCACCCCAGGTACCACACAGTCACGCAAGCCGGGGGAGGCCGCTTCTGCGTGGATCACTATTGCGCCAACTGGTGCTGCACAAGGGAGTGCCGGCTCGCACCCGGGGCAACCAAGCACGTGGTCTTTGCGCACATCGAGAAGTCGGGCGGCTCTTCGATCGAGTGCGCCTCGCAGGGCTGGGAGGCGCAGGGCTTCTGGACCAACATGGGCCACACCAGCGTCGGCGCCGTGACCGGCTGCGCCGCGAAATGCAACGTCCCCGTCGCGATTGTCGTGACGGTGCGAGAGCCGTACAAGTACTGGCAGTCCGTCTTCAGCTACTCGTGGATCGGGGACGCCGCCTTCCTCACGTGGTGGCTGGGCAAGTACGGCGGGATGGGTACGGAGCAACGGCGCGCAGGCCCGCTCCGCAGCTTCCTCCACTTTATGCGCTGGGTGGAGGCGACCGGCTGTTGCGCGTGGGATGGGCCTCGGGTCCAGTCCCCCGACCGCTGGCCAATCAGCCAGTCGGGGCGGCTGCACCGCGCGTGTGGCGATCCGTGCCGATACGACCGGTTGCTGCACACCGAGACGCTCACCGACGACTGGATTGCCATGGTGACCGACTTTGGCTTGCCGCGCGTGGCGTTGCCACGGCTCAACGAGGCGGTCGGCGGGCGCACCGTGACGCCGCCGAACATGACACTCACCGACGAGATCGTCGCCATCATCAACCGGGTGGACGCGCCGATGTTTAGCGAGTTTGGCTACCAGAAGAGGTAGAGGCGGTAGAGGCGTGATGCCTGGGCGTTCTCGCTCCTGGGTCGAGAGCCGAGGGGGGGGGGGGGGGGGGGGCACCCGAACGCTTCAGGTGTGTTGAAAAACAAAGAAAGGGATGAGTGAGTGAGTATTCTTGATACGAAACCACGACGACACACACCAGTCGACTCGCATCGGTTGCCTCCATGAACGGCGGAGCTATTCTCGCGTCCACACCACACCTGGCTCCAACATGGACACGCCCATAGCTGGGGACACTACTAGGTCACGCATGGCATCAGAAGTTTTATCTCTGGGCCCCGAAAGGCATCTCTAGCAGCGTCGTTACGCATGCACCCTCCCCTCCTGGGTGCACACACACACACACAGAAAGGGATGATGCGAAAAGAAAGAAAGAAAGAAAACAGAGAACCCAAGGGAGGGATGGTGGGAGGACGGCACGCCGCCACCACACAGGGATTTTAAGGAGAGGTGTGTGGTGCGCTATCCGTCGCCCACCCTAGGGAGTCTGCCTCTTCCTATCTCTCTTCGCAGTCTCTCGCCGATTCTCGCTGCAACCTTCATGCCACCTCGCGGTCGTCCCACCCTCGTCGTTCTCTCCCTTGTCACTTCCTCCTCTGTCGCGTTGTTCTCTTCTGCCTCGTCCTGCGACGCCGCCACCGGATGATGCGACGACGGAGCACTTGGTGGCACGATTTCTTCAATCTTCGGCCCCGGGGGCGCGAGCTGTTCCAGCTGTTGAGCGGAGGAGAGCTCTGCCACTGGCACTGGGGCAGGCGCCGCTGTTAGCTGTGGTTGCCTCTCGACATTGGCCGAAAAAAAATGGCCGCGCTCACAGCCTCCGCGCTGCTGCTCGCCGTGGTGCACCCGTCCCGCGTCTCTCGCAGCCACGTCGAGCACCCTCGCTCCGTCTGCAGGCGCTGCCGAAGGCCGGCGCGTCAGCACTGCGTCTGTGCTGAGCTGCCTCCGGCCCCGATCGCGGTCCAGACGCGTGTGTTGATCCTGCAGCACCCCCGCGAGTCAAGAAAGGCAATGTGTTCCGTGCCGCTCATACCGCTATGCCTGCGCGAAGCTGAGGTCGTGCAGGCGCCGATGCCGTTTGAGGCGGGAAGCTGCTTCACGGCCGAGGGCCTCGAGCCGCTGCAGCGATCGATCCGCGAGGGGTACGAGCCGCTGCTGCTTTTTCCGGGCGAGGGAGCGGTGCCGTTGGACGCGGCCGCTGGCTGGCCACAGCCTCGTGCCTCGTCAAAGCAGAGCTCCGCCACACGGAGGAGTCGGGAGAGGCGGCGCAAGCTGCTTGTGCTGATCGACGGCACGTGGAGCCAGGCGCGGGCGATGATGCGCCACTCCCCCAGCCTCGCCGCGGCGTGCACGCTCGTCATGTTTGAGCGCCCCGCGCAGCCAATCATCGCCGCGGTGAGGCGCGAGCCTGAGCGGCACTGCGTCTCCACCCTCGAGGCGTGCGCGAGGGCCCTGCGGCTGGTCGAGCCCACATCGGCGGCGGAGGAGGCGGCCGCCGCCATGGAGCGGGGCTTGCGCGCCTTGGTAGGAAGGCAGCTGGCAGCCGCGGAGGCGGACAGGCGGCCGCGCTACTGGCGGCGGGCGGAGCAGCCGACGGCGGAGACGGCGGCCGGGGCGGCGGCGGGGCCGACTCCCGGCGTCGGCGGAGGGGGCTGCAGACAGGGCGGCGCGTCGTGCGACACCGAGCCGCGGCGGTCGCCCGGAGACGAGTCGAGGTCAGCGAGGTTTGCGGAGGGCTGGACGGATGGAGGCTGGACGGAGGTCTCCATCCGCACCGGCGCACCCGTCGGTGGCTCGTCGCCTCGCTCCGCGGCAGCAGCCCTCTCCCGCGGCGACTCGGTCCTCCTGCTGCCTGGCGTCGGAGCTCCGGCCGAGTGCGAGGCCGTGGTGAGGGCATGCGCGGCGTCGCTCCACGGCGGTCAGAGCCTGGTGCGGCTGCCCAGCATCGCGGCCGCCCAGCTCGCCTCTTCCTCCGAGCTGGCCTTCGAGTGGGAGCCTGCCGCCGACGCGCCGCTGACGGCGCTGCCCGCGGAGGCGGACGAGCTGTGCGCGCGCATTCTGCGGCGCGCGCTATTTGCGGTGGACCAGGCGCTCGCCCCCGTGTCCGTCTCGCAGTTTGGCACCGCACGCGTCAGCGCGCTGCTCGACGCGGGCGAGCTCGAGTTTGCCGAGCGGGAGCCGGCCGTGAACGTGTACAGCGAGGGCGGCGCTTTCCACCCGCACTGCGACCAGCAGGGCCTGACGGTGCTCGTCCCGCTCTCCGCGGGGCACGGCGGCGGCGGCACGGGGTTCTGGGCTCGCGAGGAGGCGACGGGGCGCGGCGGGGGAGAGGAGGCCGCCGACGGGGAGGAGGAGGGCTGGGAGGAGGAGGAGGAGGAGGTGATGCGGCGGGCGGCGGAGCCGGCGACGGCGGTGCTGCGCCCAGCGAGAGGGACTGCGCTGCTCTTCTCCGGCGACGTGCTGCACGCTGGGCTCCCTGTGCAGCGCGGCTCGCGGGTGGTACTCGTGGCGAGCTTCAGTGGCGTGCGCTTCTGGCCGGACGAGAGGCATCGCCCGGTGGGAGCCCCGACCTACTCGGTCCTGCAGGCGGTGTCGGAAGGAGATGGATAGATAGAGCGGACATAGAGTCAGGAATGAGAGGGGAGAGAGACACATGCACATGCACATGCACATGCGTGTCCATGTGTAATCGGTGTACGGTGAGACGTATTTCTTCAGCGTGCGCCGATGCTCTCGCTAGGTCGACTCGTTCCACGTTCGCGGGCGCACTGGACTGAGTCTTTGTGTACATACATAGTACATTTTCACTCACTTTTCAAAAGTTAGAACATATTATGCGCACAAACACTGCGCGGCAGGTACGCGAGGACCGAGGAGCGAGGTGGCGATACTATCCCCGGGACCCGCAACGCCATCCCCTGCGTGCTGCGCGACAGCTCCTATCTCTGCATGCGTGCCACATACATTCATGCGGCGTGTGCTTAACCTTAAGCACCATGTGCGCATGACAGCATATGGACCCCGCCCCCCCCCCTAGACAAAGTGAGGCAGTGAAGGTGTCTCCCCCCACACACGCTGAGAGTGGTGGGGCAAGGGATGGCCCAGCCTACTGGCGAGCCCTTACAGACGACGAGAGGGCCGGGGAGCCCCACCCGTCCTCCCGCAGAGCCGCGCCCGTTGGCGGAGGGTCGGCGCAAGCGAGGGCCGGAGGGATGGCGACGGCACCTGTGCAGGGTCGGTGGGCATGGAAAGTGCGCGCGTGATGGGGCTGGCCTTGCGGGTTGGAGTGCGGGCTGCGTACGGCCTGCGAGGGTGTGTCGAGGCGGAAGTGGTGGTGGTGGTGGTGGTGGTGTGGGGTGGGTGGGGGGCAAGAGGGCGGCAAGAGGGCAGGGGCGCCTCCGGGCGAGTCGCCGCGGAGGAGGGTGCAGAGCAGCCGCTCCATCACCTACTCACGGCGTAGGTGTGAACGGCGTCTCTTCACAGCGCCCGGCTCGAGCAGCCGCCCCGCCACCGCCGCAGACTTGCTCGCCGAGCTCGCCTCGCCGGCCGCAGCGACGCACTCCTGCGCCTGTGGACTCGGCGAGGACGGGGCCATAGTGGGAGAGGAGGAGGAGGGAGGAGGACAAGGGAGAGGGAGGGGGCGGGAGGCGGAGGGAGAGGGGGCGCCGTCGCGTCGTGCGGCAAGTCGACTGCTACCCCTACCCCTACCCCTACCCCTACCCCTACCCCTACCCCTAACCGTCGCGTCGTGCGGCAAGTCGAGGGCAACTCGCAGCTGCGCGAGCAGCGCGACGGAGCGGCGGAGCGCCTGAGGGCGTGTGGTGAGGCTGAGGGTGTGAGTGCGGGGTGGCGGCACCGCCTCCCTTGCGTCTCGAGCGGCGGGGGTGTGTGCAAGGCACGAGAGCCGCGATCTATGGCGGAGCACCTCGCCGAGCTCGTGGACTCGGCTGAGCACCTGAGGAGGGGAGGGCGGCCGAGATGACACCGAGATCGACCGAGATTGGCCGAGCTTGACCGAGCTTGACCAAAGTGAAGCACCTCGGGGAGAGTGGTCGCCCCGAGCTCTTTGCGCAAGTGCGCCAGCACGTACTCCGCCGCCGCCTACAGGGAGAGAGCCCCAGAGAAGGGTCCCAGAGAAGGGTCCCAGAGGAGGTGCATGGCAGGCTCCTGGAGAGGCGCGCTAGCACACCAACTCCGCCGCCGCCTCCTCTCCATCGCCACGCGACGCAGCGACGCCTAGCCTCGGGTCAAGCCTCAAGCCGCGGGGAGGAGGCGCCGCGGGGAGGTGCCGCGGGGAGGAGGTCAGCTGGAGGAGGTGCCGCGGGGAGGAGGCGCCGCGGGGAGGAGAGGCGGCATGAGGAGAGGCGCGGACGCGAGGAGAGAGGGCGGGAGAGGGTGAGAGAGAGGGAGGAGAGGGAGGAAGCGGAGAGGGAGGAAGGCGGTGGACGAGAGGCGGGCGGTGAGGCGAGGCGAGGCGAGGCGGTGAGGCGAGGTGAGGCGGTGAGGCGAGGTGAGGCGGTGAGGCGAGGCGAGGCGGTGAGGCGTGCACCTGCAGCGATGTCCGCCGCAGCGTCCCCCCCTGCTTCCGACGCGCCGTGCTGCCGGCCCCACTCCTGCGGCGCGCCTCCCTCGAGAGCGGCGGAGGTCGCACGGCCGGCCGGCGGTGCCGAGGCGGCGGAGGCGGAGGCGGAGGAGGCGGAGGCGGAGGCGGAGGCGGCGGCGTGCGGAGCGAAGGCGGAGGCGCCGCTGCCGCTAGGCCGACGCGGCGACGGGGCGCGCCGGACGGGCTGCGCATACCGCGCGCCGCCTCTCGACGCCAGGTCCGCGGCGGCGTGCGGCTGCGCCACCTCGCGCTCCAGCGCCTCGATCCGGCGGCGGCAGAGCTTCAGCTTTGCCTCCGCGTCCACGCGCGCTGCGCGCTGCTCGCGCGCGTTCTCCGCCTGCCGGCGCGAGGCGCGGGCTGGCCACCGCGAGGGCGGCGCAGGGAGCCAGAGGGACCCGCGAGGCGCGGGGCAGGGAAGTGTCTCGGAAGTGTCTCGGAAGTGTCTCAGAAGTGTCTCGGAAGTGGCTCCCGCGCCTGCCGCGCCAGTGCCTCGGCCGAGGGGGCCGCCTGCAGCTGCAGCGTCAGCCGGCTCACCTCGTCGCGCGCGTTGGCCGCCGCCTCTTCGGCCGCCGCGATCCGGTCCTCCGCCTTGGCCGACACAGTCTCGAGCGCCGCCACAAGCCGCGCCTCGCCACCGCCATCCGCAGGCTCGCCGAGGGCGCCTCCCGCGGACACTACCATCAGCCGCTCCAGCCGCTCGACGAGGCCGTCGATGGCGCCGCCGCCGCCACCGACAGCACGCCGCGGAGGCAGCGCCACCGTGGACGTGGCGTCGGAGGGCGAGCCTGGAGCGGCGCACTGCCGCTTACGAGGCGGCCGCCTGTGCAGGCTGTGAGGCTCGTCGATCGCACTGCCGCCCGAGGAGAGGTCGCCGCCCTCGTACTCATTCGCCAGTTCCCGCCACCAGTCGTCGCTCGCCTCGAGCATGGGTTGGGATAGGGACAACCGCCGGCACCCTATAGCGGCAGGGTCGGGGCAGCTGGTTGCTGGGTTCGGGCTCCTTGCCGGTAGGGGGTCTGTGTGTGGAAGATGAATCTCTGTGCTCCAGCCATAGCAGATGGCTGAAATCTCTGTGCTCCAGGCATCGATGGCTGCAATGGCGGGGCTTGCCCAAAATGGCTGCGGTGTGGGCCAGCTCAGCCATGCATGCATCAGGGCTCGCCCCGCCCCCGGGGAGGGCGGTACGGCTGCAGCAGCGCGCTTCCAGCCATCCCTACTAAGGATGGCTGCCATGTGTGTATTGCAGCAATCTGGGCCGTAATTCTTTTTGCAATCCACCGCCTTGCTCCAAGCACCAAAGGCTGCTGTCCTTGCCTGGCTGTTCAGGAGAGAAGGCCTGCCACCAAGGGACTGCTGTCCTTGCCCGCGCAGAGCCCCTCTCCGATGCCGTCGCGGTTCATTGACCTGCACCGCACCGCCACCTTCTCTCCGAAGTGCGGCGGTAGCAACGTGACGAGCAGTGCTGGCCGTGGCGTCGACAGCGGCGGCAGCGGCGCGACCCAGCGCCCGCAAAAGGCGGTGAGCTTCGCGAGCGTGCTGCACGACCGGCCCGGAAAATCCAGCCCGCGCCTCCGGTCCGGCTCCTCTCGCAGCCCGTCGCGCCGACCGACAAATTCAACGTCCAGCGAGGAGGTCACAGAGCGGACGGGCAGAATCGGATGGGAGCAGGAACAGCCCGGCTGCTGTGCCAACCACTGGGCACACTGCTGCTTCTCCCCTTACACCACCGATCCCTTGAAGATCCCTCCGAGGATCGGCGTCGAGCGAATCGAGGCGCTGGGCGAGTCGGCAGAGTCGCTGACCCTCATCAGCGCGATCGTCCTCTCCATCTCGATCGACTGCATCTTGCAGTCGGCCGACGCGGACCTCTCTGCCGCCACCGAGGAGGAGTGGTGGGAGTATCAGAAGAACACATCGGCTGCCCAACTCATCTGCCTACTCTTGGCGTGCTCGGCCAGCGCCTATGCGACCGTCTTTGGGCTGCTGTTCGGGCACTACTCGCGCCTGGTCAAGAGCAAAGACCAGTCGATCTGTGAGCAGGTCCACCTGCCTGCGGAAACAGCCTCGCGGATGCGATTGGCGCTGTCAATGGAGGTGGATTTGTTCACGGCGAGGTTGCACAACATGCGCAACGGGAGCCGCAATTCGATCTGGGCGAGCCTCATCCTCCTCCTCATCGCCGCGGGGCTCAAGGTCATCAAGCAGGTGCAGGTTGAGGGCGAGGATCGGGCCGTGGCGGCCGTCTGTGCTGGCACCGTGGTGTCAACCGTGCTTGCGGTGCTCTACATCATTCACGTCTTTCGCACGACGCCAATCGGGCTTATGATAGCGATAAACGGTAGGAGCGGCTATGATTGACGCGCGCACCTCTCTCGCCTCTTGTGGTTGTGTCCCACGTCATATCCCACGTGTATCCCAGTGTTGTGCTTTGACCTTTGTGTGTTCATTGTGACGTGTCGTGCTGTGATTTAGATACGCTTGAGGGAATTACGTCGGTCGAAGAGGTTGACGCCTGCGACGCGGCCGCGCGCCGTCCCTTGAAGATCCCCCCTCCTCCGACACACCACAAGCGCGACTATTCACACAAGAGAGCTCTCTAAGAGAGAAAGGGAACAGTCGCCGTTAAGCGTTATCATCTATTATTCCAGATGATTTTTTTCTCTGTGCACTGTAGCAACAAATACGTGCACAATCACCATGGCGTTCAAACAGCGTGTTTGGGGACCAGCCAGGCGATCGAACGAGGTCAGGTGCGGACGCAGATTCGAGCGTGCAAGAGTGCAGTAGCCTTCACTCCTCGTCCGAATCCCAATCATCCTCCAGGCTGTCGCCATTCACTGCCGACGCCACCTTTGCTGCTGCTCTCGACCGCTCCGCTTCCTGTTCCTCCTCGTCCTCGTCCTCGTCCTCGTCGTCCCAGTCCTCATCAGCCGCCGTCTTGGTCGTACTGCCCAAGTCGTCCGTGATACCCACGCTCTGGCCTGCTAGCGGATCATTCCGGGCCCATGGCGTCGTCCGCTGTCCCGGTGCGTCCGGAGAAACTGCAGAGCCTCCGCCAGGCGACGCTGCGGGCGGCGGCGGTGGCGGCGCCGATCCCGGTGACCGCGTCCCCAGCAGTGAGGCTGGTGGCGGATCGAGCGCTGGCACGGCGCGCTCGGGCATGGGAACGTGCGACGGGATGGAGTAGTCCTCCGGCTCATCGTCGTCCGAGGAGAGCAGCTCCTCGAGGGGTCGGCTGAATGGGCAGAGGCGGGGGCGTCGTAAGCGGGCAGAATTGAGGGGGGGCGGGGTCAGGCGAGTGTGCCTAGGGCGCAGCGACGAGGAGAGGTCGTTCGCTGCGGGCACCACATGCCGAGAAAGCCCGGCGTCGTCCTCGTCCTCGCTTGCCGAGTCCGCCGGCTCGTCGGCTGCCTTTGCGGCCGGGCTCGCGATCCGCTTAAACATCGACCCGCCGCCAATTGCCCGCCCCTCCCGAGGTGGCGTCTGCAGCTGAGCGTAGTCGTGCTCTTCTCTGCAGGCCGCCTCGCGAGACCCCGGGCGGGAGACCGAAGGGGCCCCCCGTTCGGCCGGCGGCGGTTCCCGCTCCTCCTCCGCCTCGTACTCGGCCTCGCCAGCTGATCGCAAGGCGCGCGATTTTGACCGCGGCGGTGGGCTGCGACCTGGGAGCCGCCCCTCCTCCGCATCGGCGTCGCGCCTGGCCGAGGCGGCCCTCCCCGAGTGCTCTCGAAGCGGGCGAGTCTCGTTCTCGCTATCGCTGCGAGGCCCTCCAGCCCCTCCATCCTCCCCCGCCTCGATGGGGGCCTCCTGCTTCTTGTTCTTCTTCTTCTTCTTCTTGGTGGCAGCGACGGGGCTGCCCGAAGGCTTGTCCTCCCCCTCGAGATCCTCCGCGGCAGAAGTCGCGTCCGCGGCCTCGCGGCTCGTGTGATGGGCGTCGTCACCGGTGGGCTCCTGGCTCTTCTTCGTCGCCGTCTTCTTCTTCTTCTTCTTTGCGGGCGGCCTCGCCTTCTCGGTCTCGGCCGCCGCCGGCCGCAGCGAGCCAGCCTTTTCGGAGCCAGAGTCCGACGCCTGCTTCTCCCACATGTTGAGCGCCTCGCGCGCCGCCTCGAAGGCGGCCCCGCCTAGACTGCTGAGGTCGATCGGCTCCGGGTCCTTGTCCGGTACCACGTAGCCCGCGTTGCCGTCCGCAATGTTGACCGCCACGGCGGCGGCCGCCGGGCCCGAGGCTTGCTTGTCTCTCCAGAGCTGGACGCGTTTCTGCAGGCCCGTGATCCAGAGCCGCTGGTCCTGGCGGTCCTCGGCGGCGAGGACGAGGTGGACGGGCGGGCAAGAGACGACGAAAGGGAAGGAGGCGCCGTGGCACGATTCGAGGTCGGCAGCCTCGATCTGGGAAATCGGCGGCAATGACTGGGTCAGAGGCGGCGGCGAGGGCGTTGGTTGAAGAGAGGTGCGTGGGTTGCAGCGGCGGGACGGGGACGAGTCGTGACGAGTGAGGGGCCGAGGGTGGGTGTGTGCAGGAGCGTCTCTCCAGCGTGGCGGCGTGGCCTTTGTGATGTCGGTCAGCGGGAGGACGACGGAGGGCTTCTTGGTGACGCTCTTCGAGTAGGCGAGGGTGCCGCGCAGATCGTCCACGGTGAAGTAGCGCTGCAGCATCGGGGGCGTCGTCAGAAGACCGGCGCCACCGGGGGACATTGTGCATCCGCTGGCGTGTCAACGGAGCGTCGTGCGGGGCTGGCGGTCGGAGAAAGGCTCCCACCTTGGCCCATTGCGCTGAGACGGTCTTGTCGCGAGAGTGCTTCTTGAGTAGCCAGCCGTGCAGCGATCCCAGCCCCCGCGTCGGAGACAGCGCCTCGGCCTCGGCGGTCTGATTGCCAAGGGCAAAAGGGTGAGAGCCGGAGAGGGTAGGCGGCGCCGCAGTTGTGGCCAGCGGGTGCTTTCACGGTCGGGACCGCGAGACCGCGGAGCCCAAGTCTGGTGCTGGCAGTGGTCGATGGGTGGGCTAGAGCTCGATCTCGGAGCGGCGGGCGGGGACAGCTGCCTGGTCCGCCTCCTTTGACGAGGCGGTGCTCGTGGGCGACGGCTGCGAGGAGGACGAGCAGTCCGCGGCGATGTCGCCGCTTGCGGAGAGTGGCCGCGGCGCACGGCCAAAGGAGGACGTCCGCCGCGCGCGTCCCACGTCACCGCCACCCTCCGTGTCTGCAGACTCCTCTACCTCTGTGTCGGACGCCTCGGCAGGCTCGCGGAAGATTGTGCCGCCCTCGCGGATGCCGTTGTCGCGTGCAGCCGCCTTCGCCTTGCGCCCAAAGGAGGCGTTGCGCCGCAGCAAGGAGGCCATTTGTTGCCGGCTCCACCTGCCCGCCCGGCGTCCGCTGCGTCGCGATGGGCCGAGTCCGCCGCGATTCTCGAGACCGTTACACACGCGGGCCGTGTTGATTGTGCGACGGTTTTAGACGTTTTGCTTGCGTTGGCTAGGCGATGGCCATGGGTTGCGCAGGCAGCAGCCCGCGCAGCCAGCACACTTTTGATGGGGGAGTGGCAGCAGAGAGAGAGAGAGAGAGAGAGAGAGAGAGAGAGAGAGAGAGAGAGAGAGAGAGAGAGAGAGAGAGAGAGAGAGAGAGAGAGGCATCCTTCCTTTCTTCTTGCTTGCTTGGCAGCCGTCGACTTAAGTCTTAGAGAAAATCTCTCTTCAGAAAGAAAGAAGATGGGATACGGATTTCATCGCACGAAACCAAGAAGAGAAGAGATCCCGCAGCCAAAAGCTGCTCGCTCGAACCGCGGCCGACTCCGCCATCGCGGCCGCAGCTGTTGAGCTCTCCAGAACGCAGAAGACTGGTGCCTCATATGCTGCCTCCCCTGCGGATGCTGCCGGCGAGCCTGGCGGTCCGCTGTACTAAATAAATAAATAAAACGGACACCTCTACTAGGAGATGGGTAAAAAGGAACAGGTCCCCGCCCTGCGGTCTTTGTGCAGGGTTCTTTGTGGGTGTGGTCGGCGACTAGCCGGGGTCGTCCTCCCGATGGGGGACTAGCACTAGCCGTCTTCCACATGGTCCCTCGGGTCCCTGCTGCTCCTAATCTCGTCGTACATCCTCGTGCTGATCTCCGCAACATCCTGCTCCCTCCCTCGTCTCGCCCTGCGCGTCTGCTCCGCCTCCCCGTCGTCTGCTCTGCGTCGTCTGGTGACGGGTCCTCCATAGTCGGTCGAGGTCGCCGACAAGGATGTGCTGACTCAACTCTACCTCGAATTCTTCTACCCCCACGACTCGGAACGCGAATGTGACACGACCATCGGGTCCTTCGGCCACCAAAGCGAGATCACCCGAGAGCAGCTGAGCCTGCCTCTGGCCTCGCCTCCCTCTCCTTCAGGCATTCGTGGCAATCCTATGGGTCGTCCAGAGTATCGACCTCTGGCTTGTCAGTCGCGGTCACTTGATGACGACCATGAAGTACAGCGATCGCCACCTCGCTGGCCTCTCCGCAAGGCCTCCCGACCGCGTCGAACTCACGGCGCGGGCTCTCTCGCTACGGGACCGGCCCCAGCTATGGCTGAGGGCTAACAAGCTGCCGAGCCCAAATCACTGTGAGAGTCGTGATTTCTTGTTGGGTTTCTAAAATCTCTCTCGAAACCACGAATGCATAAATAAAATAAATCGCAAGAGGCATCTCCAGTGGCGACGCACGAACACAGAGGCAAGGAAGAGGCACAGCGCGCACCCCGCCCCGCTCGCAGGGCGTGCATCACACGGGGAGTGACGAGTGTGTGATTCCTCTCCGGGGCGAAAACACCGAACTTCTTTTGGCGGCTCCGGTGGTGTGAGAGAGATTTTAGGAAACCAACAAGAAATCACGACTCTCACAGTGATTTGGGCTCGGCAGCTTGTTAGCCCTCTTCTTGTGGTGTGCCTGAGAGTTTTTGGTGTGCCTGTGATAGTGCTAGCACGCGCCAGTTCGCACCTGTGTCGAGCCTGTCTGCTGTGAGCGAGACTTCTGTTGTTTAAATTCTTTTGTCTGTGTTAGTGCCAGTGCACGCCCTTCGAGCCGCGTCCCCCCCGTCGGCACCGTCGTCCCTGAGTGTGTCTCGCCTTGGCGACACACACTCGACGAGGACAGTCCTGCTGACGAGAACGTGTCGCGCGCCGGCGACGATTGCGGCGTGGTGGTTGCGTGTGCGAAGCGAAGATGGCGGAGGCGAAATTCTTTTGTGTCGGTGTCTGGGTTAGTTGCTCAGTCGGCGCCGGGAGCTGCTGCCATGAGCTCGTTCGCTGGGCGAGAGCTGCTCAACCCGGCCAATGTGATGGAGGCGTCGTACGACGCTGGGACGACGCTGCAGCAGGACAACGGGCTCAACTTCCTCGGCAAGGAGGTTGACACGGGGGTGCGCGCCGGCGGGGAGAAGCAGCGACAAAGCAACCGCACCGTGCCTGAGCCCTCTCCCGCCCGTTCCCCGGCGCAGACCACCATCATGGCCGTCCAGTATGACGGCGGCGTGATCGTCGGAGCCGACTCCCGAGTCTCCACCGGTGCGCGCCCGCGCGCCTGCCCCGCAGCGCGCCTTTGGGGTGTCGAGTTGCCCTCCCTCGAGTTGCGGCCGTATTCGCCGCGCCTAATCCTCACCGCGCCTCTCCTCCTTCCCCCCAGGCGTGTACATCTCCAACCGCGCGTCCGACAAGATCACCGCTGTCGACGACCGGATCTACTGCTGCCGCTCTGGCTCCGCCGCCGACACGCAGGCAAGAGCCCCGCTCCTACCGCCCGCTGGCCCTGGGAGGACTGCGCTTGCGCGCGCTGTCGGCCTCCCCCCGGACCCACATCTCGCCCCAACCTGTCAGGCGGTGAGCGACTACGTGCGCTACTTCCTGGACCAGCACCGGATGGAGTACGGGCAGCCGCCAAAGGCGCGGGGACCTCTCGCCCCCGCCCGCACCCCTCGGATCCGGACCTCTTTGCAGCTCCGCCTCGGCCGCAGCTGCCCCGCCCCCCCTGGGGCCGCCCCGCCCCCCTGGGGCCGCCGCTGCAAGGCGGCTGCACGTGTTCGAAGCGGCGCCCCCCGCCCACCTCCCTGTCAGGTTGCCACAGCAGCCAACCTCTTCCAGATGCTCTGCTACCAGAACAAAAACATGCTCACGGCGGGCATCATCGTGGCCGGCTGGGACAAGGAGAAGGGCGGGCAGGTCTTTGCGCTGCCGATCGGGGGTGCGCGCCGCGCCTCTGCGGCGCCTCTGCCAACCGCCCAGCCGCCTCCGTCGCCCCCTCTCCCCCCCACAACACACCCCCTCTGCCTCACGCCCTCCCCGCCCTGCCATCCCCCGCGCCCTTTCCCCCCTGGGGCTTGCCACCTGGGGGCGAGGGCCCACGCCTTGCCTGCCGGAGCGAGCCACAGGGCAGGGCCGGGGGAAGGAAGAACCCCCCTCCACCCCCCCCACCCCCCCCTTCTCCCAGGCGCGCTGATGGAGCGAGAGTACGCGACGGGCGGCTCCGGCTCGACGTGCGCTGACCGACTCGGACACGCGGCAGCCATGCTCTCCCTTGACCTCCGCCGGGGCCTTGCGCCACAGGTACATCTACGGCTTTTGCGACGCCTTCTTCAAGCCGGGCATGACAAAGCAGCAGTGCGAGGACTTCGTGACGAAGGGCTTGTGCCACGCCATGGCGCGTTGCTACACCCGCCGCCCCTCTCCGCTACCCCCGCCGCCCCTCTCCGCAGAGCCACCGCGGGGCCCTTCACCCGTCCACGACCCCTCACGACCCCTCACGCCCCCTCACGCTCCTCCAAAAGAGGACAGACAGACACGCTGCTCCTCGCCCCCCCCCCCACCCCCCGTTCCCTTCCCTTTCCGGCAGGCGCGCGACGGCTCCTCGGGCGGAATCATCCGGATGGCCATCATCGACGAGAGCGGCGTGGAGCGAAAGTTCATTGCGGGCGACAAGCTGCCGTACGGCCCGCTGTGAGGGTGCCTTGCAGAGGGGAAGCTCACCATCCACCCCCACCCCCCTCGTGCCCACTCCCATCCCGCCCATGCTACAACTTGCTACTGTGCCGCAAATTCTGGGGCGGCGAGAGAGTATGCAGGGCCCGCAGGGGTGGGTTGCAGCGAGACGCAGACTCTTGCGCGCCCCGGTGGCGTGTACTTCGTTACGATCCGCCTTGCGCTCTGTGCAACTCTCAAACTAAGTCCCGATGGTAGCGAGTTTCGGGTTTCGCGTTGGTTGAAGCCGCCCCGTTGCGGGCGCAGGCCGGCAACGCGCAACGCCCGGTTGGCGCGGTCGTCTCTACTGACTACTCTCAAGCTGTGAACAACAGTTCCTTCAGCACCCCGAAAATGATCGCCCTTCGGGCACCTTCCCACGCGCCTACGGGCACCCCAACACTCCCACACGCCGAGCCACGCGCGGCCGGCGCCTCTCATGCCCTTCTCCACGCACACCGCGTGAAAACTGCGCGTACGTCCCCGCGCGCACGCAAACACGCGCAGCGCCATTTCAGAGCTGTGCCATGTGCGTCTGCTCTGTGCTGGCACCCCATGGCCGGCCCGCGCCGCCCGCACCAGCCACGCGCCTCTCGCACCACCAGACCCAGGCGCACGACCACTCACGCCGCGACGCGCGCGCCGCAGTGCACCTCTCACTGCAGTCTGCGCCCATTGCACAAGCGCCTGCACCTTCTTCAGGCACCATACCGCACCGGAGCGCGACGCGACCGGCAAGACGCTTCACCGCGAGGCGCGCGCGGCGGCACGCCGCGCGCGCAGGCCACCGAGCTCGCGCTACGTTACCCGAGCAGGGCTGCTGTGCAGTCTGCATGCAGACTACACAGCAACCCTGCTTGTTCTGAACATTCAGCCCGCGTGCTCCGCGCTGCGCCCCTGCCGCCACGCGCCTGGTCTGCACTGCACGAGGCGCGCGCGTGGCACGCTGCGCGCACGCTCCGCCATCCGTTCAGTCCGCTGTCCAGTCTGCCTGCACACAGCACAGAGCACACACTGCCAGCCTGCCTGCACACACAGCAAAGTACACAGCATACAGCACCATGTGCACGCATACGCCTAACGACGCAGCCCGCACCCCACAACAATAGCCTGCCTCACGCCTCACCACGCCGTCTCGCGCTCACACCGCCAGCAGCCCGATCAGAGAAACTGCCTGCAGTTACCAGTTTTCTTTCTCTGTGCATTCTGAGACCTTTTCATTCACCCCGCCGCCGCGCCTCCCCGGGCACTCACCGCAGCAGTGAAGATGTGAGTCGAAGTATGGGATATCGACCGAGCCCGCGCCTGCCGCACAAACGACAAAGTTCTTTTTACTGCCATAAGCATAAAAAGAAACCAAAAAGAAAAAAGCTCGTTATAGAATAGAAAGAAAACTGACAGGAAAGAAAAAACACCGCGGGGACCCACTTCCCCCCTCCCCCCCGCCCCCCCGAGGCTCAGAAAATAAAAGAAAAACAGCCTAACCCCAGTAGGGATAACGCCAAACTGACAGGAAAGAAAGAACACCGCGTGAATTCAGAAAATAAAAGAAAAACAGCCTAACCCCAGTAGGTATAACGCCGAGTGCCAGACCACCAGGGGGCAAGTGTGTGTAGCACCTTCGACCCCGAAATGAAGGTCGCCACGCAAAACCGGGCGCTAGGAGAGGTGAACTGAAGGCTGAGACAACGGAGGCCGAGCCTGAGTGGGCGCCCGCGCGCCCCCACGCAGGCAAGCCTCTGTCCTTCGGCCCACTCCGGCGATCGTCCGTGGGCGGCCGCGGACAACATGGTGCCTAATCAATTCCCCCAACACCCGACCCCACTCTAGGGACAGCAGCGCGCTTCTCATCCCGGAGAGGGAAGGAGGGGGTGGGGGGGGAGGGGGAGATCAGAGAGCCAAGGCACGGGAGTACCCCCGATGGACGCGAGTAGGGGGGAAAGCGAGACGAGAGATTCAAGGCGAACTTCATCACCCGTCCAGGAGCCCCGCATTAGGTAGCGACCCCAGGTTCAGAGCTAGGCTTCCCGACAGGGCAGGAAACCCCCAGCGCGCAGGCGGGGCCCACGGTAGCCTCGTGCAGTACGCGATACCGAGAGCTGGGGGAGAGGCGCGCCACGCCAAGGGGGACAAGTGACGGGGGGGGGAGAGTAGTGTCTTTCGCAGGTAAAACGCAATTTTTTTTTCTACTGACTACTCTCTTGGCACTTGGGCCCAGCCGCCCAGGGTTGTGGGTTCTCGGCTTCTCGGCTGCTTTCGGCAGGGGCAGGGCCGCTGGTGACCGGCATAGCCATAGGCTACCTACGCTAGCCGGAACAGGGCTCCGAGGTCGACTCAGGTGACGCCGTGGCGAAAAGAAAAGCGCGCGCGACTCGCTCGCGCGGCGCGATGAACTCCAAGTTGACCCACCGCCTGCTGCCTCTGAGCGAGGCTGGCGTCGCAGAGGCTGGCGACTGCCTCGAGGCCCCACGCGGCCTGTTTTGCCTGCCGGCGGTGGTCAACATCGGCGTGCAGAAGGCAGGCACGGGCGAGCTGCAGACGTGGCTTGGGGCGCACCCGCTCATGCTGGCGCACGGGGGCGAGGTCCACTTTTTCGACGGGCTCCGGCCGTCTGCTGCGATGCTGCGCTGCGGACAACGGCAACGCACAAACTTGCGGCAGCGCTACGCGAGGCACCTGTGGCACCGCCGGCCGCTGAGCCGAGACAATGTGGGCGCCGCCGCGTCGAGCGCGATGGCTGCCGGCGCGCCGCTTGTAAGGTGGCGTCCGCACGTGAGAAAGGGTTGAGGACCCACCTGCACCGGCTCATGCCACGCACTCGCTCACGCCACACACAGACCACCTCGAGACCGGACGACGTTGCCGCCCGGCGTACTCGCCGACGCACCGCCCCGACCCGACGGCGTATCTCCGGGGAGCTCGCCGCCAGCTTCCTTCGAGCCCCTGCTCCTCAGGCGGCTGGCCTACGAGAAGACGCCCGCGTACTTTGACCTCTCGAACCCGGCGCTGCTCGCGTGCGCACTCCTCGCCCCGCCGCCCAGCCGTCCTCCACCCGTCTCTCCTCCGTCGCTCGGCCTCTCCCGCCCTCCCGCTCCACCCGCCCCGCCTTCACCCCTCCCCCCCCCTCCCCCCCCCCTCTGCCGCAGCTGCGCCGTCCCGCGCGCCGAGCTGCTCGTGATGCTGCGCGCACCGGCGGCGCGCGCCATCTCCGCCTACCAGGCCTCCCCTCCCTCCCTCACCGCCCCTCTCCCGTGTCCGCACACCAGGCCAGCCTCCCTCCCTCACCGCCCCTCTCCCTCCGCCCCCCCCCCCTCCCCTCCGCCCCTCCCCTCCGCCCCTCCCCTCCTCCGGGACTCAGCCGTGGCACCGCGCCAAGACTCTCCCAAGACCATCTCCGGAACCCCCGCCCGCCCACCACTCCCGCCACCACACCCCTCACCGCTCCTTCTGCGCGGCCGCTGCAGATGTGCGCCGGACACATCCACGGCAAGTGGTGCCAGGCCAGCATCGACGAGGCCATCGGCTCGGCGCTCACCCGCTCCGCCTCCGGATCCGTGCCTCGCCTTCGCCGGAGGAGCGCCTCGCCCTGCTGCTGCTGCAGCGGCCGCTCGCGGCGTTCGCCACCATGACGGAACGAATGGATGGATCAGGCATCTCTCGCCGCAGCTCAAGCGGCTGCTGACGATGGGCATGTGCGCGCTACACCTACCTGCCACCCGCCTCCCACACCCTCCTGGGCACGAGGCTTTCCTCTCGCCTCCTCTCGCCTCCTCTCCGCCTCCTTCCGCCTCCTCGCCGCCTCCTCTCCGCCTCCTCTTAGCTCCCCGTCGCTTCGAGTCGCGCCCCGTTTTCGCCCTGCGGCGTCGCATCGCCGCCCTCGCCCATCACGCGTCCACACCGCTCACTCGCCCGCCGCAGGTACTCGGCCCACCTGCACCGCTGGCTCGAGCACTTCGACGCCGCACAGATGCGCATCCTCTGGCTCGAAGCGCTGCGAGGCGGCGGCGCGTGGAGTACGGACCCGCGACACGGCCGACACGCCTCCACCCGCGTAGGCTCGAGCACTTCAAGTCGGAGCCCTTCGAGTGCATGGACGCGGTGCAGGTGACTTCCGAGACCCTTCCGCCGTCCCTCCCTTGCGTGCCAGAGTGTTACACAGAGGGCTGCCACAGACTCGCGCGGCCGCCCTCTCGCCGCCCTCGCCTGCTGCCACCGATGCCTTCAGCTCGGCCTTGCGCGTCTTGCTCTTCCTCACGCCTAGAGCTCTACCCTCCCCGCCACCAGCGCTTCCTCGGCTTGCCGCCCCACGACTACCGCGCCTCGGCGACGAGGAACGAGAAGGGTCTTTGGGTCATCGGCAAGTCGAAGTCGTCGAGCGAGAGGCGAGGGAGGTAGCCGGGAGAGCGCCGAGAGATTGCTGAGAGATCGCTGAGAGGCCGGTGCGGGATCGGCGAGGGGCGTCCCAACCCGGCCGCCGCCCCGCACTCGCCGCCCTCCGCCCTCTCACTGGACGCCCCTCTGCGAGGGACACCTGCGAGGGACTCGCCTCTGACCACACCCACCCACGAACCTACGCGCCCCCCACGCTTCCCGACCTCCCAGCGCGCCTCCGCGACTCAGGTGGGACAAGACGCCGCCCTCGCCAGAGGTCAACGCGACTCTGCACCAGTTTTACGCGCCCTGGCAGCGAACCCTCGCCGAGCTCCTGCGCGCGCACAACTTGTCGCTGTTGCCCGCGCGGCCGATACCAGGGTAGCATCGGCGGACTGTACGTTTGTACACCAGAGGCGGTTGGTTTGCCTGCTCCAGCGCGGCTGTCTAGGCGAGCGCGGCATGTGTACCGCGGGGATTGTGGATGTGAGTCAGAGATGCTCAGCCGATGGCACAAAGCCGCTTGGGCTCGACGGAGTGCGGGTGCGCTGTCCCACCTGTCCTCCCACGACGGGTGTTGTCCGCCCGACGCAGCAGCGCAATAGAGCAGATGTGCGAGGCTCTCGGTGATATATCCGGATTGCGAGTGCATCCAGCCCACCGGAGTGCAGGGGCACGACGCAGGGTGAGCACAGAGCCGCGTGCCTGTCCCGTCCCCGTTATAATTACTGTGTATGGCGGGCGCGCTCCATATAATTAAAAGCCATGCGAGTCAAGCTTAAGAGTCAGACACGCGGTACGCGGACAATAGAGAGGGTCACTCGTCGATGTGCGCCAAGGACCACGCACCGCGCGCACAAACGAGTCGAAGACGCACAGAGAGGTGACAGAGCAGGTTCAGGCCAAGCGAAGGCCTCAGCACAGTCCACAGAAGCAAACACACAGACACACCTCGAGCCTCTACCTAGAGGACTGTCCAGCCTGGAGCAGAGCCATCCCTCCATCCATCGGCGGACAAGTGTACAGAGGCGACACCGCCCCTGATCCCACACACACGCGAATAGTCATTGCCACGGGTGGGCGGTGCCCACCGGGCCACACGACACATCGAGTTTATCGAGCATTCCTCGCGCAAGGACCACATTTCTGACTCCCACTGCGAGCATATCCCGCCCTGTCATGTCGTTGCTCAGGTCCACTCTCGTTTCGAGCACTTGTACCTCAATGGTCGGTGTTGGCACTGGGGTTCCCTTCGGGTATATTGTGACAGCTGACGGCGGGATTTCCACTTTTGTTTCGTCCTCCTCGGGGTCGTCTTCCCCGGCTTCCTTGCGTTCGGCGTGGCTTACCCTCCATGCCGTGAACAGGCGCTTTATCCACTCTATATTCTTCTCTCGTTCCTCTGCCCGTGCCTTGGTCTTGTCGTTGTTTCGCACCCATGTCTGTATGGCCATCGAGGCTGCCTTCCCCACTACCTGTAGTTCACTCGTCACCTCTCCCGCGAGCTCCCCTCTCTTTCTTTCGGTTATGGTGTCCGTGAGTGCGGGCAGCGTGCAGGCAATCACGGGCGCTATTTTGTCGTACTCCCCTTCGGCGAGCGCTCCGAATCTAGACCCCATTGCCTTTAAGGAGGCTGCCCTCGCGCGTCTCAGGAATGTAGCGGTGTCTTTTGAGTCCGGCGCCGCCCGTTCGACTATTGCTGTCGCCCTCGCCGTGTGTTTGTCTAGCTTCCGCATGAAGTGACGCGCCTCTTCCTTATTTCCAGCGCAGCTGCCGCTCAGTATGTGCGCCAACGACGCCTGTGGTGGCTCACTGTCTTCTTGTTTCCAGTCGTCCCAGTCTCTCAGTTCTCCGCGTCTCCTCCTTGCCTCGCGCGCCTCTTTTGTGGCCTCATCCCTAGCCGCCTTGCACGCTCCGCATCCCCAGAACGCGCTTCTCAGAGGTCGGCTCCAAGAATCCTCCTGTAAAATTCTTTTGACTGTACGCGCTTCAGCGAATTTACTGCGGCGCCGGGGGTTGTTCACTACTCGCTCCGTGACATGTCACGAACCCTCTTCTGCCCGGCCGGCCACTTGTGGGCCAGGCTACGGCGTGCTCCAGCGGGTGGTGCTGGCCTGGTCGCCGCCCGCTCGGCGTGGCGCGTCGAGGTCGGGCTGACTGTGCATGCGCTGGAGGACATCGGTGATGTGATCGCTGTCGGGCACGGACCCACGGCTCCTGGCAACAGGGTCGAGGCTGGCGCTGCCCTCCTGACGCTGGACTGGGAGGCCCATCGCGTCAGCACAGCTGACGAGCTCTACCACACGCAGTGGGCGCTCGTCGAGGGTGCACACCCGCTGCACTCGCCCTTTGGAGGCACGCTCCTCGGGCTGTGCTCGGACGACGACGCGCGGCGCCTCGGCCCCGAGACGGTGCTGGCCACCCTGCACGTCGACCGGCCGGGCCTCGCCGCCTCGCAGCTCGTGGGCGAGGCGCAGTACCTCGCGGCGGTCAGAGGGGCGCCGCCAGGCCGCTTCGGGCGGGAGAGCACCCTGCACGAGCAGCACAGCATCGGAGGCCACCGCGCTGACTAGATTCTAGTTCATCACAGGCTGTTTCCCTTTTCATGCGCCTATTCCCATGTTTGTAGTTTGATACTTGGCCCCACTCACAGTTATTGTTATGGTGTTATGGCTCCCTGCGTGGGCATAGCAGCCCATAAGTGGCCCCATAACAATTAACACGTTTGAAGTTATGGCTGTCATGGCTGTTATGGGGCCGGCCCCATAACAGCCATAACAGCCATAACATGTTATGGGCTGCTCTAGGGGCTGCTATGTCGTCCTATGTGCTATGAGAGAGTCCCCGGTGCCGGCCTCCACGCCGAACAGCTCTCGCGCCACAACGACTGCGCACTGGTATATTTTTGCAATTTTGGATTCACCTCTTCGCCGAATATTTTCTCTTTTGCCCTCAAGTTACGAAATTCAATCATCAAACCTCGGGGTGCTCGGATCACCAAATAAAATAAATAAAACGGGCAAACTCTGAGACGAGATGGGATTTACCTGACATGTGTCCCCGCCCTGCACGATCTTGGTGTGAGGGATCTTCAATCCGTGTCCCCTCACCCCTCGTCACAACCCGACACGGAAGAGCGGCAAGAGTTGGGGCTGCGGCTACGGCTGCGGCTATGAGAGGGGCCGGGGTCGCGGGAGAGCCGCTGCGCCGCGTGGACGCGCCTACACCGCTCTTGCTCCGCTCGCCACCTCTCGCAAAGGTCCAAAGCCATAGCCACCACCTCCTCCGGCAAGTCCTTTCGCCGTATCTCGCCGTCCCTCCACGCCTGGAAGAGCTCGTCGTCATAGCCGTATTGCATCACAGCCTGCTGAACTGCGTCGTGTACGACCCCTGCCGTCCTATCCTGCGCCTCAGCGTCGGAAAAGTCGAACTCGGAGTCATACTCGGAAGCAGGCACAGACGGCCGCGGTGATTCGGCAGGCGGCGAGGAGGGGGAGGGGGAGCGCGGCGGTGCGCGCTCGTGGCTCCCGCTGGTGCCAGAAGGGCCAGCGCCCAGCGCGCTCAGCCTGTTCTTGTTCACCTTGGGAGAAGGGGGTGGGGGTCCACCTCCCATGGGTGCGGGCTGGCGGTCAGGCTTGCGCTTGACCGCCTTGCCCGGCGGCTTGCGGCCAGGGTTCCTCATGGTGAACCTGTCCGGCATGCCGCCCTTCCCAACCCTGGTCCACCCCTCGGGCGACTCGTTGGGCTGGGGTTGCTGCACCTGTTGGTGCTGCGGGTGTGCCTGCGGTGCTGCGGCCGGAGCTGCAGCGGCGGCAGGCGGTGCTGCGGGCGGTGCCGCGGCGGAGGTGGCAGCAGGCACAGGCTGCGGTGGGGCACTGCCCTCCTTGGCCTGCTGCCGCTCCCTGTCCCTCTCCCACTGGGACTGGGGCTGGACAATGAACTGCTTGCCCATGGGCGTCGGGTTGACGCTGAAGCTCCACCAGTTGCGCTCCACGGCGAGCTGCGAGAGGATGCGAATCATCGCCTCGTCTTGCGGCGCCACCGCCTCTCCTGTGGCTTGCGCGCACAGTTTGCGCCTGGCCGCAACGGACGGGCCATCGCGAGCGTCGGCCATGGCCCCGTTTCGCCGTTTCGCCGAGCTCCGTTGGACGTTTTCAAGATTAGCGTGTCAGAGTGAAATGGAACTAGCCATACACCTGCTTCTCAGCGTCTCGCGTGACAACGTCGCGCTCGGCGGACTCGTCCCTCGATCCCTCGCCGCCTCGGGAAACGCGGGGTAGATTTGCAGGCCGTTTGACGCGTCGATGGCCCACGCCTCTCGGATCTCAGAGCACAGTGAGTCGTACGACACGGACAGCACAGTTGAAGCCGGGAATCCTTCTTGCTGAGTCTTCTTGAAGTCGGAGACGCGCAGGTCAAATGACGAGGGCTTATGAGGTGTTATAAGGGGTGTTATGAGGTGTTATGAGGTGTTATGAGCAGCCAGCCATAACAGCCATAGCTGCAGAAAACCTGTTAGTTATGGCCGCTCTCATAAGACATAACCTTGAGCGGGGCCCAATGATACCACACTATCTCGAGTAGCAATCGCGCTCTATGGACTGGGGTTGCGAGAGGTGTGACGTGTGAGAGCGCATGCCGCATCCGCGCCACTGAGCACTTTTGGGGAGCAGCGAGCACACTTGGAGTGCGGTCTGGAGATCGTGTTTTTCTTCCTACTTCCACCGTTGCTCCCTGTAAGTTACAAAAATAACAAAAAATTTCTCTCTCTCTCTCACGTAACACATCAAACTCTCCGATTATGACATGCACATGTGCATGTTCCTGATGCCTTCATGCCCGATCGTCGATCGATCGAAATGCTCGGAAGCGAACTCGGCCGTCCGTGCTCCGGACGGCTCCGGCTGGCGCGGCTGTGTCTCGTCCGGTCGAGGAGACAGTGGATCCCTCCGGACGCACCTGGCGATGACAGCGTGGAGCGAAGTCACCGTCGCCGTACTGGGTGGCTCTGCCGCCGCAGCCATAGCCGCGCGCACGACCGCCGCGCTCGCAACGCTCACAGCGAACCGCTTCAGCGTGGATGATGGTGAGGCCAGGCCCCTGCCGCCTCTCTGGGCACAGCTTCTGTGTGGACACACCACCGGATCGCTCTCATCGACGTTGCGCACTATGCTGTGGCTCAACTGCGCGTCGGTCACGCTGGATCTCCTCAGCCTCGCCTTCACCGCGGACTTTGTGCGCCTAACAATGGACGACACCTCGACAATATTCAACACGTGCGGCTGTGCTACATTGTCACCAACCTCATCGCCGCCCTTACCGGTGTGCTCCATCACCAGACCGTCCCAAGCTTAGGTGCACGTCTTTGCCAACGCTGGCGGCGCTGCTCCATTTGTTGCCACGTCGCTCCGCCCGACTATACTCGCTGCTGCTGCTCGCCTCGAGCGCTCTGGCCGCTCTCTATGTGGTCTCGCTCTCCTGTGAGCTGCGTAATGCGATGGAACAGGAGGCGCGCTGGCTCTGGCTGGGGCTTGCGGGTACCGACGTGTTTTGCCTCGTCATGTGGCTTCAGATCGCGTACTTTGTGCGGCTGCTAATCCGGCAGTGGAGTGGCAGCGGAACGCTCTTGAGTGACAGGTAGCTGCTATTTCAAACCTGCCCACTGATGTTATCCGGGTAATGCCGAGCGCCGCGAACGCGCGAACTCCGCAACAAGAGAGACGAAAAAGCTTGCGCTTCGGCGGTAGTGATCTAATCACCCGAATACCACGTTCGGATCGCTCCTCATCGCAAACCCTGTCAGCAGTTCACCTACGGGTATGTTCGTAAGAGCTACATACACTGAAAAACCTCTCGCACACAAGAGACGCACAATCCACAAAATGACAAACTCCTGAAACTCGAAGGAAAGGAAGGCGAATTTCCCGAAAACGAATTGTTTTTATGATAATTGATATGTGTTGTGAGACTTTGCGACAGCCGA
Source organism: Emiliania huxleyi CCMP1516 (assembly GCF_000372725.1). Classification (NCBI taxonomy): domain Eukaryota; phylum Haptophyta; order Isochrysidales; family Noelaerhabdaceae; genus Emiliania; species Emiliania huxleyi. The sequence goes on along the minus strand of NW_005198244.1, from coordinate 2,092,513 downwards.
GCGCGCGAGCGTCCCCAAAACCACTGACAACACGTCTGCTGTGCAGTTGGCATATCACCCCATAAGAGGCAGCAGCAGCAGACGACGAAAAGCTCACGCCGACACACCGCCCGCCTGCGCTCCCTCCGCCTCCCCGCCGCACACCTTTCGCAGCTCGAACATGGCCGTCAGCAGCCCGGAGGTCGGCGAACGCACCATCTCCGCCGACGCGACCCGGAAAAGGCCATCATAGCGGAAGCCGCCTCCGCTCTCCGCCGTGCCATGGGCTCCCAGCAGCTTTGGGCCGCGAACGACGCGCACCGGCTCGCCAGCCTCAAAGTTGAGGCGCAATGCGGAGTTGGTCGCGTTGGTCCAGTCCTGGTCAAACGACTGCAGCGCCGTCCGGTTCTGCCCGCGGCGGCGGCCACCCGATCCGGCGTACAGAATGCTGTCCCCTCGGTCTTGCGAGGCGCCGTTGTCGTTGTTGACGATGATTGCAAAGCATCCGACACCCGGAGTGCACCACTCCGGAGTCACAAATGGCCGAAAGAAGCCCGACACCATCATCTCCTGCCGTCCGAGCCGCTGATAGTCGCCTGCTCCGAAAACTGTCCCAACAGGCACGCCGTGAATCTCGCCGAACCTCTCGCCGAGCCACTTCCCATCCTGCATCCGGCTGCCATCCTCGACCTCGCTCGCTCTCCTCACCTCATCCTGGCCAGGCGTGTACGCAGGGACGGGGAGAGAGCGGCTGCGTGACGACTGACGCGTCGGCGGTCGGGGCTCTCGACTGCGCTTGTTGGGCCGAGGCGGGGTTGTCGCCGTCTTTGCAACCGGCTCGATGCCGAGCGCCTCCAGCGCTGCCGTTTGTCGCCATGTTGCGGAGGCGCTGCTGCTCGTATTCGCTCAGCTCCATTTTGCTCTAGTGCAAGGCTGGCGAGGTACTCCCACGCCTCTCGGAGTTTTGTCGGGCCGAGTCAACCCGAGACGAGCCTTCGCGAGCAGCGTTCAGACTTGTCCGCGAAGTTGCGTTGGAGTCTAGATTTTTCCAGGCAAGTTCGCCGTGATTGTTTCTTACTTCCTCCTGGCTGGGTTCCGGCTCCTACCCGGATAGGGGGTCTGTTGGCACTGGCTGGCCCCTCCCAGATAGGTAGGCAGGTTGGTCTTGTTTGGCCCAAAAGGGCCCTGCAATAGGAGAGATTGTTGAGATTTTTAGAAGCCAACAAGAAATGTGTCATCCTCTTGCAATAGGAAGGTACCCCCTATTTTCATCTTTTTTCGCTTCGCTGCGCGGCCTGGGGATAGGTAGGTAGGTAGGGCGTTTTGGCGCGAGTCAGTACCCGCAGACCCCCTATTCGGGTAGGAGCCGGAACCCTGGGTTGGTGCTGTGCGTGCGCTGTGAAGTCTAATGCGCGGAAGACGCAGCCTTGACGCGCCGCCGCCCTCCGAGCCAGCGCCGCATCGCCACCACAAGAACGTGCAGCGCAGCAGGCGCCGCTCGGAGCTTCGGGCAGAGGTCGCGGCTGCAACCTCGATCGACGAGGCGCTCGAGGGCGTGCGGGCTGGTGGCGAGGGCGCCGAGGCGGCGGCACGGTCGGTTCTCAGACTCAGCGGCGAGCCATCTTGCTGTGAGCTCGCGGTGCGCGGCTTGCCTGCGCTGGTCGAGTGCCTCCGATCCGGCGACGTGCAGGCGGCGCGGCCTTGCGCCAAGGCGCTCGCGAGGCTCTGCGCCGGAGCTGCAGAGCGGCAGGACGCAGCGCTGGCGGCAGGTGCGCTGGCTAGCAGCTCCACGCTGGCATCTGCACAACAGAGTTGCGGACGTGTCACCTCACACACCGATCCGACAGGCACGCTGGGGGCGGTCGTGGACTGCCTCGCCGCGCACGGCGGTGACCCTTCCGCCGTGGCCGCCTGCGGCCTCCTCCTTCAGCACTTGGCGACCGGAGTGGGAGCGGCGGCGCGCCGAGCGGCGGCGATGGAAGCCGGCGTGCTGCCAGCGGTTGCCGCGGTCGCGCGGCGGTGGGACGGGGACTGCGCGGCGATCCTCGCCTGCCGCGCTGCCGTGCGGAGCTTGACCCGAGACTCAGCGGCACTGCAATCCGCGGCGCGTACGCAGGGCGTTCCGGCGCAGTGGCTGTTGTGAGCGTCTGACTCTATAAGAGGGGGACAGGTGAGTTGTGAGAGTGTCGCTCGATCGAGGTATGTACTAATGTTGCACACTCTGGCTCCGGTAGGGTGCATGTACATGTCTCGTCCAGTCTGCGGTCAGAAGTCACTGACACTGTAACTCCTCTCATATACATGTAAGACATAACCCCCCACGCACTCCCCACGCTACACGATCACGTTCTCTCTGTCTCTCCCCCCTCCCACAGGCTATCTGGCGGGACACCTTTTGTTAACACCCGTTTGCCGTTTTATGGAGCGGGTGTTCACCCGTATTAGCGAGGGGAAAGGCTCGGCGGAGCCGCGCCTGCATCGGCTCGGTGAAGGGCACCTCGCGCGCGGCGGCCGCGCTCTGCAGGACCAGCAGCGACGTGTCGTGCCTCGACCGCCCACAAGCGTGGCCCTTGCCGCGGAGCTGCTGCTCTCCGTCGACGTACGCGTGCTGCGCCCTCGGGAGGGTGAGAGCGCACGTGGTGTGGGGCGAGCCGGCCAGCTGTTGCCAGGCGGGCAAGTGCGGCCCGCGCGGCTTTGTCCACGCAGGGACGACGCAGACAAAGGTGAGCCGCTCGCCGGCGAGGTCCGATGCCTCGAGCAGCGCCTACTCTCGCCACATCTCGCCACATCTCGGGCCATCTCGGACGAGTCTCTGGTCGTATCTCGCGCCAATCTCGCGCCAATCTCGCGCCAATCTCGGGCCATCCCTCCGCGCGTCGAGCGGCGCCTCCATCCGCACCGCCATCGCCGCCACCACCGCAGGGTCGAAGGGCGGGTTGGCGAGGTAGGCGCCCGGCCGAGGCGTGTAGAGGAAGAAGGAGCCTGGCGGGTGCTGGCGAGGCGCGGTGAAGCGAGCTAGTGGCTGAGGAGCGGCGGGCGGAGGGAGGCGGAGCCTGAGTGCAGCAGCAGACGTGAAGGGGGACTGCTTACGACTGCAGCGCGTGCGGCGGGAGGAGACCGGCGGAGCCAAAGTCGGCGTCGACGTCGGCCGACGCGGAGCAGAAGCGCGGGAAGGCGCAGTTGAGAGGAGAGGCGAAGAGCTCGCGCGTCACGCCTGTGGGGAGATATGGGGAGATGTGGGGAGATGTGGGGAGATATGGGGAGATGTGGGGAGATGTGGGGAGATGTGGGGAGAGGTGGGGAGAGGTGGGGAGATGCGGGGAGATATGGGGAGATGTGGGGAGATGTGGGAGATGTGGGGAGATATGGGGAGATGTGGGGAGATGTGGGGAGATGTGGGGAGATGTGGGGAGATGTGGGGAGATGTGGGGAGATGTGGGGAGATGTGGGGAGATGTGGGGAGATGTGGGGAGATGTGGGGAGATGTGGGGAGATGCGGGGAGATGCGGGGAGATGTGGGGAGATGTGGGGAGATGCGGGGAGATGTGGGGAGATGCGGGGAGATGTGGGGAGATGCGGGGAGATGTGGGGAGATGTGGGGAGATGTGGGGAGATGCGGGGAGATGTGGGGAGATGTGGGGAGATGTGGGGAGATGTGGGGAGATGTGGGGAGATGCGGGGAGATGTGGGGAGATATGGGGAGATGGAGGGAGATGTGGGGAGATGTGGGGAGGCGAAGAGCTCAGCGCGTCTCGCCTGCTCACGGCCGCGAGTGTGAGGGAGCGAGGCGGCTCTGGCCCTTCTTCCCTCGTGTCGCATGCCGAGGTCTTGCCGCAGCGTCTCAAAGACTGAGGGAGGGCAGGCGGCCTGCGACCCGCGGACATCGAGTGAGCCACTACCTGGCCATCACCCACCCCGCGGGCATGGGGGGTCGACTCATGACTCACGCTTGGCCGGTGCACTCCTAGGCTGGCGACCTGCATCCCGCCCGCACCCTCGTGGCCGCCCTGGGGGGGTGGGCGAGGGGCAACGGCTGGGGGTGGGCGAGGGGCAACGGCTGGGGGTGGGCGAGGGCACGAATGGGGGGTGGGGGAGAGAGGGAGGGAGGGCGGGAGGGAGGGAGGGAGGGAGGGAGAGGGAGAAAGCTGTTTGTCGGCAGGAGGCGTCCGAGACATATCTCGGACATGTCCCACCTGGAGGGAGAGCTGGCGAGCGACCACGCAGAACGCCGCCTCCGGGAACCGCTCCGCCGCCGCGGGAGGCATCGGCGAGGGGCGGGAGCGGGCGTACAGCGCCTAGGGGAAGACCAGTCCAGCAGGAGGCTGGGGGCGTGACCAGCGGCCGTGGTGTAGTCGGAGCCCCGTGCAAGGGGTTTGCTTCTCACGGCGGCCGAGGCGTGTCCACGCAGAGGGATGCGGTAGAGTGCGAGCCTCGCGCTGCAGCCTCGAGTGCCGCTCACAGGGAGATGTGGGGAGATGTGGGGAGGTGTGGGGAGATGCAGCCTCGAGTGCCACTCACAGCGCAGAAGCATCTGCAGCGCGCAGGAGCATCTACAGCGCAGGAGCATCTACAGCGCCGCGCCCAGAGCTTGCCGAGGTGCGCCTCGCTCACAGAGACGTGCGTCTCGCCGCAAGCGAGCCGGACCTGTGAATGATCTATCAGTTGTCAACCGTGATATACAAATCATTAGTCTCGCCGCAAGCGAGCCGGACCTGTGAATGATCTATCAGTTGTCAACCGTGATATACAAATCATTAGTCTCGCCGCAAGCGAGCCGGACCTGTGAATGATCTATCAGTTGTCAACCGTGATATACAAATCATTAGTCTCGCCGCAAGCGAGCCGGACCATCCCAGGAGCAAGCCCGCGGGTCAGCACGACAGACGACGCAGCCTTCACAGAGCCGCGCCGCGATCGCTTCACGCCGCCGCCACCGCCGCCGCCGCCGCTGACGTGGCTGCTGCTGCCGCCGCCGCCGCCGCCGCCGCCGCCGCCGCCGCCGTCGATGGCGTCGAGGCCTCTAGCCAGTGCAGAGGCGCGGGAGGCGAGCGCCTCACACGCTGCGCGCGCCGCCTGCTCCGACAAGCCGCAGTGCTCGAGCCGCTAACCCTAACCCTAACCCTAACCCTAACCCTAACCCTAACCCTAACCCTAACCCTAACCGCCTGCTCCGACAAGCCGCAGTGCTCGAGCCGCTAACCCTAACCCTAACCCTAACCCTAACCCTAACCGCCTGCTCCGACAAGCCGCAGTGCTCGAGCCGCCTCGCGAGGGCCAGCTGCGCCTGCGGCCGCCGACAGAGGGGAGGGCCAATCTCGAGGGAAGAGAGAGGGCTCAATCTCGGTCCATGTCGGGTCATCTCGGGCAACCTCGGGTCATCTCGGTCGAGACGTGCCTGCGAGGCAGCCTCCGGCAGAGGGAGGGCCGGCACCACGCTGGCTGCGGTGCCTGCAGGCCGGAGAGGGAGGGACGGGGCGGTGAAAAGGCACTGCACACGACCGGCAGCCTCGTGGTCACAGCGTGGCGCGGCGTCTCTCTCTCTCTCTCCAGGCGAGTGCCGAGAGACCTGAGCTCCGCATCTGCTCCGCATCTAGGCTGAAGCCTTCACCACGCACGCTCCACAGCCAATTCTCGAAGAAGGCGCACGAGCGCTTGACGCCCAGCGCTGCGCAGTGCGTCCGAAACGTGCCCGCTAGCGAGCGGACGGCACGCAGTCGCGCCGCCTCGAGCGCAGCGGATGACAACGCCTCCGGAGCGGTTGCACCGCCGCCGTCGCCGTCGTTGCCGTCGCTTCCGACTGCCAGCAGGCTGGAGACAGCTGGGGTGTCAGGGAGGAAACACAGGTCCTGTACATCCGCTGTCTGCGGCTTCGTCGAATCGCGCTGGACGCGCGGCTGCGCCGACTGGGGTTGGGCCACAGCCTGGGCGGGTGGTGGCTGCGACGACTGAGCCGCGGCCTGAGAGCAGCACCTGCAGATGCCACCCTTTTTCAGCTGACTCCGGCTGAAGTCGGCCTTGGTGAGCGTCTGGTCACACGCAGCGCACGCACGCGCGACCTTCGCGTCGCCAAGGCGGGCCGCTTTGCGGCCCATCGTGCCCCATGTCAAAAAAATGATCCTCCAACCATTTTTTTTAGGGTGCACACCGAGGGCAGAGTGGACGGGCGCACACTAGCACACACACCGGCACACCATTCTAAAATCAAGCCTCTCACAGCACACTGACAAGGGTGCGTGGACTGGCGCACACTAGCACACACATGGGGGGACCGAGATTTGTTTTTGTCGGTAGACGGTACACAAAGAATATAGAATTTTACTGGGGCCTCAAAAGACACTTTCAAATAAACAGCAGTGAGGAGTGAGGCGACCTGAAACCAGAGTGGCAGAGAGAGTGAGAGAGTTTTGAGAGTTTTTGAGTCTTCTTGTACGTACTTATAGCTTACTGGGAGAAAAGAGAGAGGGGGTTGTGTTCTCTAGGCCCCTAAGGGCCCTACGCGCGGCGTGAGAGCTCGGAAGCGAGCTTTGCACGGCGATCGAGGATGGCACGGTTCACCCCTCTCTTCTTGTACGTACTTATAGCTTACTGGGAGAAAAGAGAGAGGGGGTTGTGTTCTCTAGGCCCCTAGGGGCCCTACGCGCGGCGTGAGAGCTCGGAAGCGAGCTTAGCACGGCGATCGATCTCTCTCTTCTTGTACGATCTAATCTTGAGAGTTTTAGCAATGGCCAATGGCAATGCCAGAGTGGGTCACATCACACATACACATGGAACAACATGGAACATGGGATGCCGACAAACAAAAAGAAAGATTGTTCGCACACATGCGGACCCTCACAGAGTCACAGGTCACTGACGACAGTGTCCGCCTAGTTGTCTCGCGGACGCTCTGCCCTGCCAGGAGACGGTGTCGTGCTCAGACAGTCGAACGCGCCGGAGGTGCGCGCAGCTGCCTGTGCCGGCGCGGGCACAACTTCAGGGCATGGAAGTAGAGAAAGTAGCTCGAGCCCATCACCGCCTCGGCGATGGCGGGCAGCAGGAGCGCGTCGGCGCCCCAGGCGCGGTACAGGCTGAAGCCGGTGAGGGACCCGCAGAAGAAGGAGACGAGTAGGAGGCTGAGCAGCCGCATCTGGCCCCACTCGCTCCTCCTCCTCCGCAGCGTGTTTTCCCGCTGCACATGCTGCGAGCCCTCTCGCGAGAAGAGATGCTCCCTCATCGCGAGATCGTGCAGCCTGCGGCCGAGCTGATGGCCGATAATCACGCCAATGTCCGTCGTGGTGCCCGTCATGTGCGTCGTGCGAACGACGGCGTGCGCGTGCTTGGTGAGCATGCCGTTCTGGAGGCCCATCGAGAGGGCGAGCACGCAAATGGCGACGTTCTCCGAGGTGGTCGCGGTGCGCCATCCGACAAAGATGAGGGCGCTCACGAGCATGAGCACGATCCCGTACAGCTCGGTGCCCCATCCGACCTTGCGCGAGCTGATGAGGACGCCGCTGACGACCGACCCAAGGAGGAAGGAGAAGTATTGCAGAGGCACGACGGCTGCTATGGGGTCGTCGTCGATGAGATGGATTGCAATATTCGTCACGAGGCCTGTCACGTTGCCGATGGACACGGCGAACATTGCGACACCAATGGCGTTGACGCATCCCGCAAGGAAGGCGAGCATCGACGTTGCCAGATGGACCACCGGATTGACGGCCTTCTTGCCCGCGACGGACCGCCGGAGATCACACGAGATCACAAGCCTCCGCGTTGGTGTCCAGTCCGAGCCTGACTGTGTTCATCTTTCTACATACATACATATCAGACCGGTCGTGACAGGCCTCGCCCCTGGACCACGCACCTCGCACGCCTTTTCCAAGACGCACGAAGAGCGCGCTCGCCAAGACCGGTGGAGTAGATGCGCGCTCATCAGTGATCAGAGGCGCCCCGGCGTGCGCGCGTGCCGAGCCACGCTGCGGCGGGCACCACTCTGCTGGCTCACAGCTCGGCAGCATCGGCAGCATCGGCAGCATCATCGCGACCAACGCCTCGGCGCCCATCGATAGGGCCTCACGGCTCGGAGCCAAGCTGGTGAGCACGGGGGCGAGTAGCATCCCACCCGTCTGTAGGAACTCGGGCGTGGCCTTGTGCGCGAGCATCGCGCCCGTGACTGCGCAGACGAAAGGCAGCTCTGCATACGCTTCCCCCTGCCGCGCAACCTCGTCCATCACGCGACAGAGAAGGCTGGTGAAGCACGCTCGGGCGAGGCGCTCGTCCTCCGTGCCAAACTCTGCTAGCGTCGCCACCAGCCGATCGACGCCCATTGACTTGATGCTCGCCTCGTCTGGCGGCGGCATCGTCGAATGCACGGAAGCCACAGTGAAAGAGAGAAACATTGCGAGCTCACCCTTGGGGGACCCGTTTTTGCGGGGCGACATTGCACTCTTCCGTGCCGCTCGCTCGCCGCTGCGCGGGACATGGGCGCCGATGCGGCTCGCGCTCACTCGGCCTGCCTCCGCCTCGCGGCTCGCTGAGCACGCCGTCCGTGGGTCCGCCTGGTGCAGCCGCTCGTCGCCGAAGCTGTCGGAGGCCGTGCTCGCGTTGGTGGCTGGCGATCCAGACGTGGTCAGGGAGGCGGCCGCGGTGGAGGAGGCGAAGCGCTGCCGCGAGCAGGTCAAGTTGCAGAAGGCGACGTCGCTCGGCGTTGGGCGGTCGACGGTGCGGCAGGCAGCTCGCGCCGTAGAGGGCGGCGAGGAGGCGATGCAGGCGCTAGCGGCTGCGGTGGCCACACGGCAGAGCTTACCAGAAGCGAATTGCCGGATGCTGACACGCCGCAGCTGTGGCTCGCTCGCTGCGGCGGCCACGCTTGCGAGGGTGGCCACGCTAGAGCCGGCTGCGTCTCCGTCATCTTGCTGCGTGACAGATTTCGTCTCAGCCATGTCGGCGCTCGAGCGACCCGCTTTGGGCCGGTGATTGAGGTGCTTTGGCTTTGGTGTGATCCTCTCTGGCTCTTTCTAAGTACCTAGGTACAAGCAAGAGCATCCTAACTACAAACAGCTCACCAAGCAGGTGTGTATTATTTTTGCTTGGGGCGGCCCTCATGACGATGGGTAGGTAGGGTAGGTCTGGGCCCTCCCGTCGGGGTTTTCCCTCTCTTCACGCTGGAATTTTCACAGCAGAAAAAGATTTTTTCCGCGGAAATCACGATGTCAACCCTCCCCAAATGGGTGATCTGGTGCTTGTAGGGCTTGATAGTGGCCTGCCATGTCACAGGAAGGACTATGGTTGCAGAAGAGTACCACCAGCATCACTTTAGTTGGTATAGTAGTTAGTACCCGTGTACCCCACCTTCACCGATCCGATGATTTCTTTTTTAGTTTCCCATAAGTAGGGTAGGTAGGTAGGTAGGTAGGTAGGTAGGTAGGTAGGGGCAGGGGCCGGCCAGGTTTTTGCAGAATTCCATCATGAGGGCCGCCCAGCAAAAATAAAATACACCCGCACCTATGGGTCGTCCAGAGTATCGACCTCTGGCTTGTCAGAGAGTTTTGTTTGTTCTTGTCAGCCGCGGTCACTTGATGACCCCCTTGAAGTACAGCGATCGCCATCTCGCTAGCCTCTTCGCAGGCCCCCCCGACCGCGTCGAACTCATCGGCGCGGGCTCTCTCGGCTACGGGACCGGCCCCAGCTTCGGCTGAGGGCTAACAAGCTGCCGAGCCCAAATCACTGTGAGAGTCGTGATTTCTTGTTGGTCTTTAAAAATCTCTCTCTCCCAAGGAGCACCTAAAACCTATACAAACAAACAGCTCTCTCTCTCTCTCCTAAAACCTTCACACGTAAACGAGCAAGGCATCAGAAAGAGGGATGGGAGGACGGCACGCCGCCACCACACAGGGATTTTAAGGAGAGGAGTGTGGTAGCGTCCGTCTGAACCACAGCGTGTCCCGGTCCGTATTTTCTCTTCTTATCCGTTACCATGCAGAGGTGCGGGCGAGAGGGCGGCCCGAGCCCGAAAGGGCCCGCCCTCGGCCTTGCTCTACATGCAACATGGTAACGGATAAGAAGAGAAAATACGGACCGGGACACGCTGTGGTTCAGCGTCGCCCACCCTCTTGTACGCGGAAATTTTTCTCGCAAAGGAGCCGCATCGGCGCTTCGGCGAGGTGTGCGGTGCGGCGGCGGCGGCGGGGCCTCCTTCAGCATGCTCTCCACTCTCATTTGGGTCGCCGGCACGCTCTTCCTCGCCAAGGAGCTCGTCTCCTTCCTCTACGTCTTCTACAAGGGGCTCCTTCGCGCGCCGAAGGATCTCACCAAGTATGGCAAGTGGGCGGTCGTGACGGGCGCGACCGACGGCATCGGCAAGGCCATCTCGTTTGAGCTGGCGCGCCGCGGCTGCTCGGTGGTGCTGGTGTCGCGGACACAGTCGAAGCTCGACGCCGTGGCGGCGGAGCTCAAGGAGGCGTACCCGAAGGTCGACGTCAAGACCGAGGCCGTCGACTTTGGTAACCTCACAAAGGCGCGCCCTCCCTGCTCGGATCCGCCCCACTCGGCGCTTCTGGCCCGCCCGGCGCCACTGGTCCACACTCCAGCACCGTGGGCACTGCCTGCCCACCCGGCGCTGCTCGCCCAGCCACCGCCGCGCCGACGCGCTGTTCGCCTGCCTGGTGTCTCCAGCCTGGTGTCTCCAGCCTGGTGTCTCCAGCCTGGTGTCTCCAGCCTGGTGTCTCCCCGCTCTGGTGCGCAGGACCGGCTGTCCGAGCTTGAGAAGTCGCTGGGCGGCCTGGAGGTGGGCGTGCTCTTCAACAACGTCGGCGTCAGCTACGACTTTTCGCAATGGTTCCACGAGCTTCTCGACTCGGAGGTGGAGGCCCTGCTCAAGGCGAGGACACGCACGACCAGCCTGTAGCTGCAAGCCCCGACCAGCCTGTAGCTGCAAGCCACGACCAGCCCTTAGCTGCAGATCACGACCAGCTATCAGCTGCAAGCCAGACGCACGACCGCGCGCAGACACTACGCACGCTCACAACACCACACACGCGCACGCACCACCCTTCTCAGACCCTCTGAAGGAAGGTTTCACTCCCCCGCCCTCCCACCGCCGCAGCTCAACGTCGAGTCCACCACCTGGATGACCAAGCTGGTGCTGCCCGGCATGGTCAACCGGCGGGCAGGCGCCATCGTCAACCAGTCCTCTGCCGCGGCTCGCTTCCCGCTCCCGCTGCTCGCCGGCTACTCGGCCGCTAAGGCGCCGAGAGCCGAGAGCGGGGCGAGATCCGGACGAGATCGGGACGACAGCCAGACGACAGCCAGACGACAGCCAGCCGAGAGCCAGACGACAGCCAGCCGAGAGCCAGCTGGGCTTGCTGATCGCTCCGACGGCCGTACACGCCTCACACACACACACACACACACACATACACACACACACACACACACACACACACACACACACACACAGTGTGTGTGTGTGTGTGCGTGTGCGTGCGTGTGTGCGTGTGTCTGTGTGCGTGCGTGCGTGCGTGAGTGTGCCCCGCCCGCGCACCTCGCTCGAGCTTCGCGAGCCTTCTCACCGCGCGAGCCTTCTCACCCCGCGCGCCCCCGCCTCGCCCTCGGCCTCCCTCGGCAGGGCTACATCGAGAACCTGACTCGCTCCTGCCACGGCGAGTACGAGGCCAAGGGCATCCACTTCCAGTGCCAGTCGCCTCTCTGGGTCGCGACGCCGATGGTCTTCCCAAACTCGAAGGTGAGCGAGACGCCGACACCTCTCCGCCCCGCCTGCACACCCCGCACCCCCTCACGCACCCTCGCACACCCTCGCACACCCTCGCCCGTCCACCCCCCCCCTCGCCCACCCCCCCTCGCCCACCCCCCCGCACCCCCGCACCCTCCCCTCGCCCACACGCCTCCCGAGAAGCATGCGACCCTCGCGCCCCTCCCCTACCCCCTATGGATCCGAACCCACACGCAGGTCCCTCCCGAGAAGCGCGCCACCCTCATGGTCCCCACGCCGAAGAAGTACGCCCGCTCCGCCGTCGCTGCAATCGGGCAGGACACGCTCATCTCGCCGTACTGGGTTTGCCCCCCCCCCCTCCCCCCTTTTCCGGAGGCCCATCAAAGGCCCGCAGCCCCTAACGCCCAATCTGCCCCCCCCCCCCCCCACCACACACACACGCCCGTTGCTGCGCCGCTGCGCAGGTGCACGAGATCGCAATCTGGTCCGCCTAGTCAGATGCGCTCGTAGCCCCCCTGCACCTACCCTCCTGCACTCCAGCTATAGCCCGCGCGCAGCGACAGTCTTCGGCTGACCGCACGCCGTATCCACAGCGCGGTCCGGGAGACCCTCGCTGTCTCTGCACAGGTTCGGCAACCGGCTGCCGGAGTTCCTCGTCGTGCAAGGCATCCTCAAGATGCACCTCGCCGTCCGCTTCAACAAAAAGTGCGACGCTCCCACGAGATGACCCGAGATGACCCGAGACTAGCCCCGCCGCACGGATCGGAAAGAAGTGCTGCGCCGCCCTCACAGCCCTCGCCCTCGCCGCCGGCACCCGGCCCACCGCCGCCTCGCCCGCCCTCGTCCACCGCCAACAGCGCCGCCTCCGAACCTCTTCCGCCCTCGCCGCCCCCGCCGTCGCTGCCCTCTCCCTCGCCGCCCCCTCGCCTCCGCCTCCGCCACCCTAGCCCGACGCCCCAACGCCGCGGCAGGTGCGTCGCAAAGATGGAGGAGAAGCAGAAGAAGGCGCAGTGAGGAGGTGGGGTGCTGTGCCGGCCGTGAGCGATCGGTGGAGCGTTCGGTGTCGATGCTTGCCGCACATTCACAGTGGCAGCGCGCGGCTGTGGCGGGGCAGGAACGGGGCAGGAGAAACAGGTCACGTGTCTGGATCTCAGGTCGGGAGGGACAGCTCAGGAGGGCAGACGAGAGGTGCTCGTGCTGACTTTGCTTTGTGGGCATATCTGGCTCGGGGGCGGGGGAGGTTTGGCATTGGTGCTCTGCTGACGTTGTGGGAGCAATCGGCTGCACTGTACACACATGGCCCGGAGGAGTCAGAGGAGACATTCATTCACACATCTAGTCCGGGGGGGGGCTCCGTGTGTAGGCCGCGTAGCGCAGAGCACGCGCGGTCCTCGGCTTCGCTCTCCTTTTCGCTTTGTGTGTGATAGTAACACGCTGACTTCTGCGCGGAGAGCGCGCGCGTCCTTCGTTGAGAGGCTTTTGAGCGAGCACTTGCGTTCACCTTGCTTGACGCAGGGTGGAGTGACTGGAGCGAGTGGAGTCTCGGCTCTCGCGTCTCGGGGGACCGCGAGAGTCGAGAGAGGAGAGGTCGCGGGAGAGTCTGGACACGAGGTGGGGGGTCGTGCTCGTCGATTCCTGTTTCCGCGTGTGGTGGGGGGTACACGGAGGACCCACCTGGACGGTCTCGTGTCTCGTCCTCCCTCACTGCACACTGGTGTGTATAGCTCAGGGGGGGGGGGGGGCATAACAAACACGGTTAGTCGGTACAGGATCGAGGTGCACGCCGAGGCGGTGCCGTCCCCCCCCCCCGGGCCTCTTCATCATGTCTCACTGGGAGACGTCGCGGCGGTGGTGGCGGTGTGTGACCGATCGAGCTAAAAGAGGAGCTTTTCCCTCCGGGATCCGGGATAGTGTCAGATGCACTACCTCACGTGGGCCGGTGGGCCTGAGACCACCCGTACGACAGCATCCCGTCACCTCCGGGTTTATGTGGGGTCGAATCCACTCCGGGATGGGCAAGCCCGTTGTTTTAAGTCAAGAGGTTGCTTTCTCACCTGCGAGAGAGAGCGGGGCGGGCAGTGGTGGGGGGGAGGCTTGGCGGGGGGGTCAGCCGGGCGGAAAAATGGAAAAGAAAACTTAGCAATTGAAGAAGTGTACGACACACACGGAGCGCAATCCACTCAGCGCCAGCCTCAGGCCCGGCCAGCCTCCCTCTGGCTGCGCGCCGGTTGCTGTTTCCGCCGCGATCTGGGTTCTCGCCTCTTGCCCTCACCCCCCGCCTCACTCGAGGCGACACCCTCATCCACCCGTTTCTCCCGATCCCCCATCTTCTCCTCTGTGATAACGCCCCACCAGCCCACCATCTCCTCCTCAATCGGATACCCCTCTTCCTCTTCCTCCCCCACCCACCTCCTCCTCTTCCCGCCCTCCCGCACGCCCCTCATCGCCTCCACCTAGGATCCGAGTTCTCCGCCCCGCGCCCCGAATCCCGGGCGCCTCCTAAATTTCGTTCTAAAAAAGCGTCCACGCACGCACGCTCCACGCAGAGTGCACACTCACAGCCAAACTCACGAGAGCGAGCGAACCTGGAGCGATGTAAGCAGGCTGCGTGAACGCTGAGCTCCGTGAAATCTGAAAACAAAACACACGAGTGCGAGAAATCTCACTGTTACGACCCCGTATAGCCTAGCACCCACCAGGGCGGGTTCCCCGCTTGCTTCGAGCGGGCAGAAATAAATAAATAAAACGGACACCTCTACTAGGAGATGGCACCCCAGACCTGGGGGTGAAATTCTGAAAAACGTGCAGCACTTCTAGCCGACATCGACAAAAGTCACTCTCTAGCCCCGCGGCGAGCGGCCCCGCCGGAGGCGAAGAAAATTTTGCCATCTAGCGCTCTCTAACACACATTTTTGCACAAATCGACGCCTCCAAACAAGCTCAATAAGACTGGTCTTCACTGCAGCACGCCTCGAGCGAGTAATGCGTCTGTAGGCCAATAGAGGAGAGAGCTTCTCGCGCGCGCTCCTCAGCTGGCGGTCCGCAGGGCCGCCCGGGCCGGGCGAGAAGCGCAAGCCCGCCAGCCGCACCATGTGATTCACGATGATGAGCGTCTCGGCCTCGAGCAGCGTGTAGGAGCGAAGCTTGCCCTCGCACTCGCGTTGCTCGAGCCTGAGCCACTGCGCCTTGACCACGAGATAGCCCGCGGGGATGGTGTCGGTGTTGACGACCGTGTCCTCGGCCAGCGTGTACGCCTTCCCCTTGAGCACCGCCAGCCAGTAGAGCCCCTCGAGCGACTGCTCGCGCCGATAGATGCAGAACTGTGCGCCATCTGGCATGTGGACGAGAGGTCCTCACGGCAAAGGGATTTGGTCGAGGTCCTCACTCGCAGGAGGTCCTCATGAATTCTGAAGACCCAGTGGTCCTCACGCTGCAAAGAGATCTGCGCGGCGACAGCGGCCTGGACAAGTCCGGCCAAGTCGGTTACGGGGAGGGCTACTACGAGGTCTTTGCGCGGGGGTGGTCGGGCGCCAGGTGCCCAGTCGATTGCCGCATAGTTCGTCGTAGTAGCCCTATCGTATACACCGCATCCCCGTGAAAATAATATGCCGGTGTTGCCGCCACACCGTGCCGCACGTGCGGCGGCGCGGCGGGAGCGCGGGACGCGGCGACACGAATTGGCGGGTGCAACCCCACCCGTCCGTGGAGACTGGAGAGGCGTGGCAATCTAGCCTACAGCCAATAGAAAACTCACCGCCGCCCTGCTGCCTGCAACCGCCCACCTCTTCGTGCCGCCCACAGGCTGCTGGGCTGGGCCGAGTCTGGTACTGACATTGGCCCCGCGCGGACCGCTGTCCGAGTCCAACACGTACGCCATCTCTTGACTGGATACTCACACCACGAACGAAAAGCATCACTGTTTTAGCTTCCTGTCTCCCAAAGGCCGCGGCGGCTGCTTCCGCTCGGAGCGCGCGCCGCGGTCGTCGAGGTCGAAGAGCGCGCGCACAAAGCCAATCTTCGATAGGACACAGCACCACATGAGCAGCCATCCTGAGAGGCGGCGTGGGCGGCACTGGTTGTGTCGCTGCTGGGGTGCGGGCGGCAGCCTGCAGCACGCACACCAGAAGCGAGCGATCCGGCCACGAGCACGAGCACGACGAGCGATTCAGCGTGCTGGACCGCGTCCCGAGTGCTCATGGCCACGAGACGTGAGGCGCACGACCTCACGCCGGCGCGTGCTGTGGCCCGGTGTGGCGGCGGCCGTGGGCGTGGCGGCGCCGTGTCGCTGGCTGGGTTCCGGCTCCTAGCCGGATAGGGGTCTGGCACGCCAAAACGCCCTACCTACCTACCTATCCCCAGGCCGCGCAGCGAAGCGAAAAAAGATGAAAATAGTGGGTACCTAGCTATTGCAGGGCCCTCTGGGGCGGTCAAAACCGGACCTACCTACCTATTGCATGGGGTGTCACCGTGGGGCGCAGACCCCCTATCTGGCTAGGAGCCGGAACCCTGGGTGCGGGTGCAAGAAAGAGAAACGCAATGGGGATGCTCAGTGCGCTGCGCCGGGGGCCGCCGGTGCCTCGCGCATGCTGCCGCTGTCCAAAGCGCCCGCAGCCTCGAGCTTTTCCCGCAGCGTGCCGCGGAAGGCCATCGGCACAAGGCCCGGCGCCTCATCGCTCGGGCCATCGTCGCAGCCACCAATGTACTCGCCGCCAACCCAGATCGACGGCACCGACGACTTGCCAGTCAGCCGGCCGAGCGCCGCGCGCATCACGTTGCCCTTGTCCCACGGGTCGTCGAGGCGCACGACTTTTGGACTCGCACCCGTCTCCCCGATGAGCTTGAGAGCCTAAAGGCGTACAGCGCACAGGAAGCCGCGTGTGTAAGCAAATAAAACACTTGAAGGGAACAGGTTGTGAATGGCAGTGCAGCGTGAGCCGGATGGAGTACAGTGTGAGTCAGCAATTCGCGTGTTCTCAAACACGTGCTAGACTTCAGCATCTAGGCAGGAGAGCCTTCTTGCATGCGGGGCTGGAGTCCCAAGTGAAGAGCACCAGCGGTGCCGAAGACGCAGCCTCCTTGACGTCAGCGGTCACCGAGTCGCGATCGTAATCGCCGGCTATGGCATCAGCCACGGACTGCTTGAAGTCCATGCCCTCTTGCTTGGACGCCTGGAAGACGGCAAACGCATTTTGCAGCCCTGCGAACGGGCCAGTTTCCTGCTGCATCTGCGGCGCCGACGCCCGCGTCGCGGCTGATGAAATTCGCACCGCCGGCAAGCTGGTCCCTGCGACCGGTTGAAGGTGGAGCGCGTACGCAGGAAAGAGGTAGTAGACGGCAGCGAGCATAAGATCCTCCTGCGTTCCTCCTCGTCGATCCTCCTCTCGACTTCGATGGTACACCTGGCAGCAGAAAAGAATTTTGCTAAGCGCACGTGCAGGTGGTGACCCTGTCCTCCTCCCCTCCCTCGTTTCTTTGCTTTCTTCCGTGCTACCTATTTCTTTCCAGAACTCTGGGGGGGCGCGGGGGCCCCCGGAGGCACCGTGCGCCGCGCAGCAGTGCGGAAACGGGGCTCCGGCGCTCAGAGTCGCTCAGAGCACCGACTTCCCGAATGATCACGGTTGATCAGAGGGCAGATTCGGAGAGATCTCGAGGAGTACATACAGATAGACCCTCCAATCATCAGCAAACTCCGACCTGTTCGGTCGTACTGACCGCCGACAGATCACTCCAGACAGCAGACAGGCCGACGTCTGCATGCGGCTGGCCGGGCGAGAGGCTTGACACGATCCGACCCTGCGAGACCCTGACGCTGCTGCTCTAGCTATCAGACATGCACTGCTGACTGCTGCCACAATGTGCGACCTGTGCTGGCCCACTTGGCGGCCTTCCCGGTCAGTGGTGATGCGCAGTTCAGAGCTGTCGATGGCGCGATGCCGCACTGGTCCCACATTGGTGACACGAGACCACCAAGTTTTCCGGTCCAAGAGAGAGGCACCGGCGCTGTCCTGAGAAGGTGCGTGGTCCCTCTTGACTGCCCATGCGCGCGAGGCTGTGTAGGCATAGCCTCGAGAGTGCCAGCAGCCAATCTGAGGCAGTTTGTGACGCGCATTGCGTCAGAAGCGTGCACACATTGGAAGGACACCTTCCTACTGACCGTACGATCAGGTCGTCACTGAATGCTTGATACTAAGGCCGCGAGCTATGCAGGTGATCAATTGTGCAGCATGGCACGGTCAGCAGCGCCGACAGGCTGTCGCAAGGCGTGATAGCATGGCCGCAAGTACGCCGAATTCCCATGAAAACAAGTGAAAAACCGCGCACAAAAGAAAAAATCCCGAAAAATCGGCGCCTGCGGCGGGCCATCGGACCCCATCTCCTCCCCGCATGGACACCCTCTAGGGCCCCCGCGCCCCCCCCAGAGTTCCAGAAAAAGCGACCGCGAACCTCTCACAAGGGACAAGAGGCGTCAGGGTCAGGCTCAGCGCACCCAGGCCGCCCCGGAGAGGATGTCCTCGGTGAACGAAATTTCGGGCCCTCACAGGGCTCATAGCTCCAGGTGTGATGGGGTACCTGAAACCGCTGTGGAGCCCCGGCAAAGGGCTACTGCTAACCATCACACCACCCCATTGCCACGCTCTATCTAGTGGGCATGCCCTTCCACTTCCACTTCCACTTCCACCGGCACGTGAACGGGTGGCGGCGCATAGCCCATCTTGTTGTTGCCCTGCGCGCGCTCCGCTCGTTGGTGGTGGGCGGAGACCACCGCACCGCCGCACACGGCGCCCA
This sequence comes from Emiliania huxleyi CCMP1516, assembly GCF_000372725.1. Lineage (NCBI taxonomy): Eukaryota > Haptophyta > Isochrysidales > Noelaerhabdaceae > Emiliania > Emiliania huxleyi. The sequence continues at coordinate 2,074,038 of NW_005198244.1, read as the reverse complement.
ACGCCGCGGCGACGCACAAGTACATGGCAGCCGCTAGAAGCGAGACGTTCAGCCCAGATTCCTTGCTTGGCGGGGCGGCTCCAGCTACGTCAGCGAGCGCGATGGCTGGGTAAGCTGCCGCCGCCGTGTCCGCGAGCGTAGTTGGCGGCGGCCGCGGCGCCGGTGGCGGCGGTTTCGGTGTGAGGGTGTCGTCCGGTCGAGTGTGTTCGAGGCCGCTTAGGAATGCCTTTGCCTCGCCGAGCCCGGCCTCGCACTCGGCGCCATCCCACTCGCCGTCGCTCAGCAGTTGGCGATAGTCGCGAGCTGCGGCTGTGGCGTTGCCCACGCGCCGGAACGCGCGGGCGCGGCCGAGCAGACAGAGTGGCATTCGCGGGTGGATGAGGGGCTCGAGGCAGCGCGAGAAGGCGCGCACGGCCATCGCGGGCGTGTTCTCACATTTCACCAGCTGGGCTCGCTGGCCCGAGCGGAGCAGCGCGAGTCGGATCGTGCCTTCAATGGCAGTTGACGGGAGGTAGAAGAGGGTGATCGAGCTCGGCACCAGCGAGCTCTGCATCTTCTCCTCCACGGCCGCCGCCTCACCGAGCAGGTCGAGCGCCCCGCTGCCGTTGTTCTGCGCGAGCGCCATGAGGGCGCGCACCTGCAGCTCGAGAGCGCGCACGCCCGCGCCCTCGTGGACCCGTCCCACGCTGGCGCAGTGCTCACGCGCCCGCTCGAGCACGTGCAGCGACGCGGCGACACGCTCGGAGATACAGCCCGAGGCCGAATCGCATGGCTTCGTCGTGAAGCCGCCGCGCGTCTCGTGCTCGAGCGGCGTGAAGGACAGAGCGCCGCGGCCGTGGCTGCCCAAGTCTTGCGGCGATGTGGGATCGCCTTCGTGGTGGGCGATGGCCGGACCGCCGCTGGCGACGATGTTGTCGTAGAGCGACGCGACAGCGTGCGCCGCGTTGAGGGCCGCCTCTGCCTCGGCCGAGAAGAAGGAGTGGATGTAGACCGTCTGACCCTGCCACGCCAATGGGTTGGGCATGCTGCGCGGGTGGAAGCCGCGCCAGTCCGAGGTGGCGTCGGGAGAGGAGGCGGCACCGCCGAGCCATTCGGTGAGCAGGCTCCACACCGCCTGCCGCGCAGCCATCCGGTACTCCCACTGCATGAAGGTCGTCGCATTGTACCACGAGGTGCCAACCACACCTTGGAAGGCCAGCTCGTGCAGCGTCTGCGGCGACCGGTCGGGCGAGCCTTTCGACTGCGACCACGCGCGCGGCGCAAACATGGCCTGCGCGGCGGCGTAACCCATGCGCGACCACAGCATCCGCGCCTTGCGCATGTGACAACCTTGCAGCAACTCGTACTGCTGATACTCGAGCGAATGGTACACGTTGCCCGAGTCGAAGGCATAGCCGTGCGAGCCAAGCTGTGGTGGCGGTGAGGGTGGCGGGGGTGAGGGTGGCGGTGGGGAGGGTTGCGGCGGCGAGGGCGGAGGCGGGGACGGCGGCGGCGGGCTTGGCTGCGGTGACAATGGCGGGAGTGGCGACGAAGGAGGTGACGACGGTGGGTCTTGGTGGCCGGGTACCAGGGGGGTGGGGATGGCGTAGGCGGGCTCGGTGGAGGCGGGCTCGGTGGAGGTGGGCTGGGTGGTGAGCTGGGTGGAGGTGATGGTGGTGGTGGGGATGGTGGGAGGCGGGCTGGGTGGAACCGCCTTCCCCTCCCTCAATCCTGCCTCCTCCCTCCCTGCCCCCTCCCTCTCACACCTGCTCCAGCGCCCCCGAGGCGGCGAAGGCATCTGCGGCCGCCACCGACGCCTCGTTTGCGGCCGAGGCGTTTGCCCACGCACCGATGCGGTCCCAGATGTGCGAAGGCATGTGGAGGCTGTGCGTCTGCTCCGTCACGTACTTGGGGTACGCGATAGCGTACTTGCGCCCACCGGTGTACGCAGACCTGATCGGAAAGTCGTGTGGGTGCATACCGTAGTGCAGGATGCCGGGCGAAGTGTGGTATGAGGCGCGTGCGAGGCAGACCTGTTCGGAAAGTCGTGTGCGTGCATGCCATAGTGGAGGGTGCCCGGCGAGGTTGGGTTCGAGGCGCGGGCGAGGTCGGCGAGGACCCGCGACTGCTCCTGCAGCGCTTTGCAATAGGCGGGAGGCGGCTGGGTGTTTGCGCAATCGCCGACGGAGCCGAGCGCGAGAGCGGCGACCACGAGGAAGGACTGTGCCGTCTGATCCTCCGGATACGCTTTGGCGATGGCGCTCACAGCCTTGCCGTAGGCGGCGATGCGGGCGGGACGGGTGGCCACGACGGTGTCGGGCGTGGACGGCGGCTCCATCCCGCCATTCAGCGTGACGACGCTCTGAAAGTAGGCGAGCTCTCGCTCGCTCATGCTGCCAGGGAATTCGGGGTTCGTCTGCGCCGCGCGAATCACCTCGACCGAGGCGGGCACATTCTCGCCGTTCCACACGAGCTGTGCCTCGCAGAGGGCGCGGCCCCAGTACGCCATGAAAAGTGTCGGCTCGATGAGTCGCGCCTGGTCGAACTCATACTTGCACAGGTCAAAGAAGAAGTTGTGCAGCGCCTTGAGCCCAAGCGTGAAGTGCGCGGCGGCGGTCGAGTTGCGGGAAGAGAAGTCAAAGGGGCGGACGTCGCCAAAGGGGCTGGTGGGGCAGTCCTTGATGAAGGTCTGCTCCCACGAGTGCAGACCTGGAGCGAGCGCGAGGGGGTTCTCCACGCACGGCATGGCCGCGACCTACCGAACTTTTTACCAAACAGGGCGATTTGCGGAATGCAGAATCTCTGCGAGATCTCCACAATAGTCGATAGTCTCCCACTACGTGGGCTACAGAGCAACCGAATGGTAAATGTTTGCGCCCGTGAAAAACGCCAGCGGCACGAGGGCTTCAGCCACACAGCTACCATGGGAACGCGGCGGCCCACCCACACAAAGCACCAAAGTGCAAAGAGCAAAGTTAGGCATACCCCCCCGCCCCCCGGCGCAGTGTCCCCCGCGATGTGTCGCCGTTCGTCGGGGCACGCTACCCTGTGCAGTCAGGGCAAGTGGGGGCGGGGCGGAGTGCCCAGGAGCGTGCCCTGGGATCTCTCCGGACTCCGCCCAGAGTTCCAGCCAAGAGAGCAGAGTCCGGGGGTGCGTCGACCTTCCATCACCCCCTGGCGTGGGAACGTCCGGGTGTTTGGTGAAATAAAAATTATGAATTATGTATCTAAAAGAGGGGATTTATTTTTTTGCGCCCGTGAAAATCGCGACACTCGACGCAAGTTTTTCATGGCAAGGGTGTCACTCAGCTGCTGCCCCTCCCTCTCTCTGTCTAACTGTACGCAAACGAGACGCGGTCCTCTTGCAGCTCCTCGTTGCAGCGGTGGTTCTGCAGCGCCTCGCGCATGCCCCGGCTCAGCGCCGCGGCGTCGGCGTACCCGCACGGCAGCTGCAGCTCCCGGTTGCACGTCGAGGCCGTCGGGCAGTAGCTGCGCCCGGGCGGCGGAGTGTAGACGCGCACGACAATGTCGTCGAGCGCGGGGTCGTGCGCCACGAAGGCGCGAAAGGTCTTGCGCGAGGTGCAAAACTGCACAAAGTCTTGCAACTCCTCGCGCTTGAAGCCGCCTTGATCCGGGTCGTCGCAGACGAGGCGCTCGAGCCACGCCTGCACCAAGCCGTACTTGTCCTCGGGCGCCGGCAGCATCTTCGTCTCGCCCTCGGCCGTAAACTCGACGTCGTGCCGCACGAAACGGAGGTGCCTCCACACGTCGCCGCCGCCGCGCACCGGCTGGCCGCGCAGCCGCAGCGCGATGTCCATCGGCGGCAGCGTGGAGAGCAGATGCTGGAAGTTGTAGCACCCGAACTGCTGCGACGCGGCGGTGCCGCTGCGGGGCTGGTCCATGCCCTGGAAGCCCTCCTTGAGCGCCTCGAGCGAGCGGCGCCGCTCGGAGAAGAGCTGGTGCCGCACCGCGCGCAGCACCGCCTCCTGCTTGGTCTCCTCGGTCACGAGCGCGTTCGCGTGCGTCGACGTCATATCGGGACGCGAGGGCGACTCGATGAGGTCGCACTCCTTCAGGGCGCCGTCGTAGACTCCCTCCAAGTGTGCCACGCCGCCCGGCGCGAGGAGCAGCCGGTAGAGGCGCGCCTGCCCGGGCCGGGTGACCTCCATCGCAGCGAGCGCTCCGCCGATGGTGTCGAGCGACTCGACGTTGTCGGTGACGAGGTACTCGAGCACGTACATGGGGAGGGCGTCATCGACGCAGCAGCTGCTCCCCTCGATGAGCGCCTTGGCCAGCAGCCGCCCGCACAAGCTGAGCGCCTCCTCGACAGGCACCGACTCCTCCGCCGCCGCCGCAGTCCTTTGCCGCTTCCTCGCGCCGCCGCCACCGCCGCCGCCGTCTCCTTCGCTGCCGCCGCCGCCGCCGCCGCCACTGCTGCTGCTCGCCGCTGCCCCGGCGGCTCCGACGGCCGAGGGCGGCTCGAGAGGGACACCGCGAGGGAAGGCGGCCTCCCAGTCCGCGTCCGCGAGCGGCAGGAGGACCTCGACCTCCTCGTCGGGCGTTGGCGCCTCAAAGAGGCGCCGCGTGCCCTGCGCGGCGCGGAGGTGCGGAAAGGCCTTGGAGAAGAGGTCGATGAGCAGCCCGCCCTCGTCGACGCCCTCCTCGTGCTCGCCCGCGTACTCCACCGACCACCGCTGGTAAAGCTTCCCCGACGGGCTCTGCCGCTGCAGCGCGCGCAGCACGTCCGGACCTAGCCCCTCGGCCGTGTTGCGAACCTTGATCGTCGCCATCTTGCTGCTGATGCTCGCCGGGAGAAACTTGGACACCACCTCCACGTGATTGTCGATTGCGAGAAACTGCCGAGTGCACACGCGCTCGCAGCTCACCCGACGCGCGAGCAGCTCCTCCTCCTTCTCCACCGACCAATCGCCGGCCGCGCCGCCGACCGCCGCCCCCCCCGCCTCGAGCTGGGCGACGACCGAGGCGTGGCGCGAGGCCTTCGGCTGCGCCTCCGAGCCGCTGGCCGCCGCCGGTGTCGCCGCGTCCGACGAGGGCCCCGCGCCACCGCCCTCGCCGACCGCGCCATCGCCGACCGCCTTCTGCTCTGCGAGGGAGCTCGACCCGCCCCTCTCGCTGGACGGCGTCGGGTCCGGCGCCGAGCCGCTAGCGCTGGCGCCGCCCCCCTCCTTCGCCTGGAGCGCACGCACGCACTCGGCGTGGCCCTTGTCCTTGGCCATCTGCAGCGCCGTCCTGCCGTCGTCGGCACACGCCCTCGGGTCTGCGCCCACCTGGAGCAGGCGGAGCACGATCGCGAGGCGGTTGCGGGAGGCGGCGTGCATCAGCGGGGTGCGGCCGAGCTTGTCCTGCCGGTCGAGCTCTGCGCCGCGCGAGATCAGCTTGACCACGAGTCCCTCGTGGCCCGTGGCGGCGGCTCGGGTCAGCGCGGTGGAGCCCTGCTCATCTTGCTGGTTGACCGCCGCGCCGCGCTGCAGCAGCATGTCCACCAGCTTCTCGTGGTCGTAGCCCGCGGCCTCCGTCAGAAGCGTGGACCGGAAGGAGCCGTTCGGGCCCGTCGCGCAGACCTGCCCGCCGCCCTCGAGCCACGCCTGCACCGCCGCCTCGTCGCCTCTCCCGGCCGCCGTGATCACGCTGCGGGGAGCCGAGCTGCTGCTCGCCGCGGAAGCAGCGGACGGCGCCGCCGCCGGGCGCTGCGCGGCCGCTCCCCTCGCCGCGCCGGCCGGCGCCGACGCAGACCCCGCAGCCGCGGCGGCGGGACGGGCCTCAAAGGCGGCGAGCCTCTTCTCCCGCATCACCGCCAGAGCGTCCACCTCGGTAGCAGCGGCGGGGGAAGAAGAGGGGGCGGGCGCGGCGGGAGATGAAGCGGAGGCAGCAGCGGCAACCGGCGCGGTGGCGGGCGGCGCCACGGAAGCTGCCTCGAGGACCCGCGCGCACTCGGCGTGGCCTTGTTGCCTGGCAATCTGCAGCGCGGTCGAGCCACGTGCATCGCGAATCTTCGTGTCGGCTCCCGCCTGCAGCAAGCGCCGCACGGCGGCGATTTCGTTGAAGAATGGGGCGATAGTCAGCGCGGTTGCCCCGCTCCAGCTCCCGCCGCTGCAGCGTTGGTCGATCGCTGCGCCGCGCTGCAGCAGCAAGTCGATGAGGCGCACGTTCCCCAGCTGGGAGGCTTTCATCAGAAGCGTCCAGCCAGAGTCCTTGTTTGTCGCACCGACCTGCCCGCCGCCGTCGAGCCACGCCACCACTGCCGCCTCGTCGCCTCGGTCAGCCGCCGCAAAAGTCTCGCCGGGAAGGACCCCGCCGCTCGGTGCGCCCCCCGCGCTAGAGGCACCAGCGCCGCTCGGCGCAGCGACCGCCCCAGGCGAAGCGGCCGCCTTGGCCTTGCGCTGCATCTTTAGCCAGTGCTGCCGGACGGCGTCCACGCCGCGGCCGGTGCCGAGCCGCTCCACCAGCCTTCCCCACTCGGGGCCGGTGAGCGACGGCCTACCTTGCCGGAGCTCATCAAACAGCCGCTGGATCTGCCGCTCCTCCTCCGGCTTGTACCCTTGACCCCCCTTCCGCCCGGGCGCCGCCGCTTGCGCCGCCTGCTGCTGCTGCGCCTGCGCCTGCTGCTGCGCCTGCGCCTGCTGCTGCGCCGCCGACGCCGGAGCGGGGGCAGATGGAGCCGCGCCGCCCCCAGCTCCGCCCGACGAGCGCCCGCTCGCGCTGCCCTGGCTTGCGGGCGGCCCCTCGTCGTCGGACAGTTCGATGACTTCGTCATCTGCCGCCGCCGCCGCCGCCTGCGAAGGCCGCGAAGCCGCACCCGCCTGCGACGGCCGCGACGCCGCACCCGCCAACGAAGGCCGTGGCTGCTGCTGCTGTCGCGGGTGTTGCGGTGGCGGCTGCGCAGCCCTCGCCGGCGGCTGCGCCGGCCGTGGCTGCTGCTCCTGCTTGGACAGCGCGATCGCCCGCTGCAGCTGCTGCTGCTCCTGCTGGTCGAGTCGAGCCGCGTCCATGTGCGACGGCCGCACTGGCTGCGCCGGCACCGGCGGGCGCGGCCGCACCGGCTGCGCTGGAACCGGCGGGCGCGGTGCCGGGCGCGCGGGCTGCGATTGGACCGGTGGGCGCGGCGGCGGCTGCGCAGCGGGAGTGTCTCCCATGCTGAAATACAGCTGCACGGCGCGCTCAACGTTGCCGCCGGCCATGTCGAGATAGCTGGCCGCTTCGGCGGGTCCGAGGCCGGTGACGGCGGCGACCCACTCTTGATCCCTCACTCTTGATCCGCCGGCGGGCAGCATGCTCAGAGGCGCGCGCCCAGCAGCAAACGCGAACGAGCACCGGCACACGAAAGAAGAATTTTTTCGCACGTCTTACGTACATTCCCGCAGGAGACTCTGCTGACCAGGCCTCTCAGTTCACGGGGTGAACCGTGAACCCGGTTCATGAACCAGTTCGCGGTTCACGGCTCGTTCACGGTTCGCGGTTCACGGACTCGGGGCGGGGTCTGGTCGGTTCACGGTTCAGGGTTCACGGACTCGGGGCGGGGGCTAGTCGGTTCACGGTTCGCGGTTCGCCCTTTTGTCCTGCCTCGGTTCGGGTTCACGGTTCAGAGTTCACGGTCGGTTCGAGGGTGAACCACTGAACTAGTTCATGAACCAAGCTTATTTTCACACCTCTTACACACCGACACAGTTCGCGAACCACAGTTCGCGAACCATCCGTGAACCGAGACCCAGAAATTCGAACCAGCGCGGCGAAAGCCGGAACAAAGTGGCGGGAGTTCCTCGAGGGGAGTTCGACGAGACGCTGGGCTACCTGTGCCTCTGCCCGCCAGCCGTCTGTCGCCCCTCAGCCCTGATATACAGTGGCCGCCCAGCCTGACGCTCGCACTTGTGGGCATCTACTTTTCCGGCTCAAACCGCACCGCCACCGGGGACGGTGGGTCGTGGTCGATCTTGATCGTGTGGCGGCCGGAGCCGCCGTGGGCAGAGGATGGCTCGGGCTTGGGAACAAACAGAGCCATCCCAAACTCGTTGACCGCGGTAGAGCGGCGCCAAACGGTCTGGTAGTGGCCCTCCTCGCCGCCCAGCTCCGGGTGAAGCGGAAGGGGTAGCACCGCCTCCTGTGGAGGGAAAGCGATGATCAGCTGGATGGGGCGGTGTGTCTGATGTGGGGACGCAGACCTCGGAATCGGCGACTGCCGGCTTCTGCTCGAACGCCGCCGCCGCCGCCGCCGCCTCCGCCTCCGCTGCCACCTTCTTTTTGGCCAACTCGGCCCGGCGGCGCAGCTCCGCGAAAGACGTGGCCGGCTCGAGGTCAGGCGGTGCAGACGCGTCCGGCCCGGCAAACGGAACGGGCGAGTCGGCCCTCAGACGCTTACACCGCTGCAGGTTCTCGTCGAGGTAGCCAGCCTCTTGCAGGAGGCCGACCGAGAAGCGCCGCGGATCGCTGAACGAACCGTGCTCACTGAGCTCGTACGGCACAGACCCGTAGTACGGAGGCGGCGTGTCGGGTGGTGGTGGCGTGTCGTGGTACGACTCCTCCGTGTCAGTGGTGTCCTCGGATGCCTTCTTCATGGTGACAGGCACGGGGCTCACGGGGCTGGCTACGTGGGAAGTTCGCGGCGGCAGTTCGTTATTATGTCACGGACCTTGGTTCGCAAGTTTGGTTGTTTGGGATAACTCCCAAATATACAATACAGTTTTCACGGTTTGGCTTCCTCCCGGCAATGGCGAGCTGCTCGACCGGCCAGATCGGCGCCCTCATGGCCGAGTCTTTCTGCGAGCGCATCCTCACTCAGCTGCGCCAAGCAGGGGGTGCACCGTCACCGCCTCAGTTACAAGGCGGAGGAGTACTCGATGGTGGTGATTCTCCGCATGAACCGCGCCTTCATGGAGTACATGCGCAAGCACGAGAAGGACTATGAGCCCGGCAAGTAGGTTGGTGGGGGCGGTTCACGAACCAGTTCTCGCGAACCCAGTTCGCGAACCGCCGCGCGAACTTGGTGGGGGCGGTTCACGAACCAGTTCGCGAACCCAGTTCGCGAACCGGCGGTTCACCGCCGGTTCGCCAGACTCGGTTCGTTCACGGTTCACGGTTCGCGGCGGGTGTCGCGGGAGGAGTCGGTTCACGGATCACGGTTCACGGACTCGGGGTGGGGGCTAGTCGGTTCACGGTTCGGGGTTCACGGACTCGGGGCGGGGGCTAGTTGGTTCACGGTTCACGGTTCACGATTCCGGCGTGAACTGAGAGGCCTGCTGCTGACAGGGTTTGCGATGAGGAGCGACCCGAAGGGTTTCTCGGAGGTTAGTGCACCACTAACCGCCGAAGCGCAAGCGCTGGGAGCAAGAACACTACGACCTGGGTCGGGCTCATACTAGCACCCCACCTCGCGAGCCGACGTTCTGGCTCAGCGAGGCTGCTGCGGAGCACTCGCGGACCGGTTCTTCTGGTCCAGCGAGGCCGCTGCGGGGCACCCGGCGGCTCGGGTCACTTCTCATCGCAAACTCGGTCGAGCAGGAGGTAAGGTGTGTGCGTGTGGGAGGCGGCGCGGCACTGTAGGAGCGGCGGTACGGCGGCACGGCGGTAACGCACGGCAGGAGGGACGGCGAATAAATGGTAAGGGCGGCGAGGCGCGGAAGGAGCGGCACGGTAATTTTGGCCATTTCCTTCTCTCTCGAGGTTCTGGAGGTGGAAGGATTGGTGTAACCCGAGCCACGGAGGCGTGTTTTCTGACGGCCGACCGTCAGTGCACGGAGTTGCCCCTTCTCCGACGACAAGGCCGTTGGTTGGGGGAGGGGAGGAGGCGAAAGACGTACAAAGACGCGGCGGCAACGCTACGTGCGCTACACGAGCTTGCTGGAGCAGCCCCGGAGGAAGCCGTCCCTGACGGAGCGGTGCCGGCCGCCCTCCCCCGATTCCTACGCCTAGTGGGGGTAGCAGAAGCGGAGATGGCGGAAGCGCTGCTCGGGATGGGAGGGAGGCGCCCTGAGGATGGTGGCTCGGGTGGCCAAGCAGCGGGCAATACAGGTGGCGCACCACTGGCAAGCGGTGGGGATCCCTCCCCCCTCCCGCCACCCCTGCCGTGTGCGATCCCGGCCTCACCGTCTTTCGATATTGCTCGCACACCCACTCGAAGGACGATGAGGGAGTTCGCCATGCACTTGGAGCACTTGGAGTGCAGTCCCGGTAACCTCACATCCAGGGCAGGGGAGCTTCCTAAGAAGCGCACCCAGCGGGCCGGATGATCGGGATCGGGCTACGGGCTAGAGAGCCCTGACCCCTAGGGGGGTGCGCGTTCGCAGGGAAAGGGCCGTAAAGTAAACACGGGTCTCCGAGGGTTGGCTCCGTGTACCGGGTTTCCCCTTAACTTCAGAATAACGCCCCCTCTACTCGCAACTCGGAGCTAGTAGACACGACACTGTACACCACGCACGTACACAGGTCCTCACTCAGCATCCAGTCTCGGCGTCCGCGCCTGACAATTCTTTTCGTTCCTGTGTTAGTGCCAGTGCGCGCCAGTCCCGTGCCCAGTGTCGTGCACGGAGTGCTTGGTAAACTTTTCGTTTCGACCCATACGGACCCCCCCCCCCCAACACTCTCTGTATGGAGCCATCGCAAGCATCGCAAGCCCGGGTCGCCTCCCAGCGCTCCGAGTGGCGAGTTCGCCGCCGGTCCGCTGCCACCTCTCCCGCTGCCGTCACCGCGCCCGTCGCGGCCGAGGCCTCCCACAAGCCCGAGCCCGCCAGCCCGGCGCTGGTTCGGCTGGCTCCGTGGCTCGAGCAACTGCGGGCCGAACTGCTCGGCCTGTCGCACGAGGCGGCCAAGCTGCTCGAGGGCTTCGACGTTCTCGCAGACTCGGGCGCCGACTCTGGCTCGGACGGCGAGTCGTCCGCCGCAGCCGCGCAGCCCGCCGGAGCAGCGGTGGACGCGATGCGACGGCTCGGCTCGCGGCTCGGCTCGCTGCTGCAGCTGATGCGGGACGAGCTGCTGCCGGCCATCCCGTCGGACCCTGACGCGCTCTTCCTCGCCGCCGCGGGCCACTTCCTCTCCCGCGACTACGATGGCGCCCTCTCCCACGCGCAGCGCGGCCTGATGGCGGCGCAGCGTGGAGGGCCGCACGAGGCGGCGCGCAGGCGGCGCCTCCTAGACGCCGAGCATGTGCAGACACTGTCGGTGTTCCACTCACGAGCTGGCCGCCGCATTGACGGATCCCGTATCGAGAGGCTCAGACCGCAGGGCACGACACACTGTCCCTCGCAGCCTCAGCTCGCTGGTTCTGCCAGGCACTACTTTATTTATATATATATAATATAGCTGGTTCTGCCAGGCACTACTTTCTCGCTGTCTGCGCGCTCCGCATCGTCGAGGGCGGCTCGGTCGACCAGGCGGAGGCGCGCAGGGCGGCGGTGGCGGCGGCGGCGTCCGGCGGCGGCGGCGCCCCTCAGGTGCGGCGTCCGGTGTCGGCAGAGAGGCGGCGGGAAGCCGCTCGGTGTTGCAGAGGCGGGGGTGGAGTGCTGAGGCTGCCTCGCTGGCTGACTCAGGCGGCGCGAGCTGCTCGACCTGGCGGAGGCTCAGCTGCTGAAAGCAGTCGCGCTGGGCGGGCAGGGAGGAGGGGAGGCACGTCCCGCCAAGGGCAGGTTCGCCGCTGCCGTGTCCGCCTCCCCGTACATCGACCTCGACACCGTCAGCGCCTTGCGCCACCCGGCAGACTTGAGCGCGCACGCCGAGGTTGGCTCCCGAGACACTTCCGAGACACGTCCGAGAGACTCCCGAGAGACTCCCGAGAGACACAGGCCTGCTTCTCGATACAGCCGGTGGCACCCCATGTCGGGCGGCGGCCGGCAGACGAGCGATCAGTAACGAGGACCTCACCCGTGGACCTCACCCGTGTGTCGAATGATTCGCAAGGCGGCTCGCAGGCTGGCGGGCGAGGCGTCCCGCGCGGGCGGCTACTGGCTCAACGGGCTGCAGCGGCCGCCTCACTTCCTGCGTTCGCTGCGCTCCTCTCCCTTTTACGAGCCGGTCGAGTTTGGGTGGGCGGTGAAGCTCGTCCAGGCCTTCTCCGCCGTGCGCGCCGAGGCCGCCGCCGCGAGGGCTCCACCCAAGGGCGCTCCTCGCCCGGCAGTGTCGCTGGGAGGCGGTGGCACGGCTCCGACTCCGCGTGACGGGATTGCGATAGGCGCTTCCTCGTCCTCCTCGGCGTGGGACGTGGTCGGGTCTCGCCACGACGCGGGTGACCGCTCCCTCTCGAGCGGCGGCGAGCGGCGCAAAGTGACTTGTCGACGGCGAGAGGGGACACTTCCGGGACAGTTCCGAGACGTCGCTAGGCGAGTGGCGCGAGCTGGTGCTGCTCAACGGCGACCCCGCCGTCGCTGCCGAAGCGGCGCGCAACCGGAAGCGCTGCCCCGCCACTGCAGCCCTCCTCGAATCGATGCCCGCCGCGAGCGACATGGCGGAGCGCGGCGTGGGGGAGTGCACCTTCTCGGCGCTGCACGGAGGCGCGCGCCCGGTCCCGCCCTACCGGGCAGTGCGCGATCATGGATGAAGGGGCGTCAACTCACGGATGAACTGGCAGGCGCGCACTTGCTCCCGCATTGCGGCTCTACCAACGCGCGGCTGACCGCCCACTTGCCGCTCATCGTCCCGGACGGCTGCGAGATCCGCGTCGGCGACGAGGTGAGGCAGTACCGCGAAGGCGAGCCCCGCCTCCCGGACGGCTCCTCGGAGCGTCCTCGGAGCAGTCCCAGAGCTCTGGGGAGCCCTCGCGTAGGCGAGCTTCTCATCTTCGACGACTCGTACGAGCACGAGGTTTGGAACCGCCACCCAACCGACGTGCGGGTCGTCCTCCTCATCCGCTTCTGGCACCCCGACATTGCGCCGGCAAAGTACGCAGTAACCAAGCGGGCGATGCGGAGGGCGGTGGTGCGCCACCGGCGCAACACGTGCTTGCCGCCTCTCGACGTGTCGCTCACGCCGCCGAGTTGAGCCGCGTGGTGGTGCGCGCGCCTCCAGAGCTCAGTGTGAGCAAGCTGAGTTGGTGCGTGTCTGAATGCTGATGGTGGCAAGCGATTCTAAGATCACAGGTCGGCCACCTCCCCACTGAGAAAACGAACCGCATGGGACGTTTCAAATCTCGAATAAATCTCGAAACACACTTGAATGCTCAGGCTAGTGCCATTTCACTGTGGCACAGCCCGCGTTACAAAACCTTGATTTTGACCATTGCGCGAAAAATGTACCTCTCGGTGCCTTCCAGTGGAAGCTGCGACCTCGCCGAGTAGACGGCGGCACACAGCAGGTGGCGCGGTGTGCCGCCGTCTACTCGGCGGGGTCGCAGCTGCCTCTGCGCGTCCTGGGGAGGTACATTTGTTGCGCGCCGGAGACGACTCGACGCCGCTGAGATCGGAGATCAAGCTCTGACAGGTCACACGTCGCTCCTTTGACGCCGACGTGACTCACCCGTGCAGACCACATCAGGACACGGTCTCGACGCGCTCGGTACGACGCCTGCGACCTGTCTCGGGTCAGGTGGCACGACGCTCATCGCGCCTACCAGCGCTGCCGTACAGGTTGCCACGACGAGGTCGAGCACGCTTCTATACGCTCGCCGAGCCTTCCTTTCCATCCCAGTAGGCAGCCTGGGAACGGTGGCGGTCAGAGGCAAAGCCTACGAGGGGTGGTGGAACCACATGTCACGGCTACTGCCGGCTCCACCCCACGATAGCCTCCGAAGGCTGACTTTGAGGCACCATCATCGGACGATGTCGACGAGTTGGGTCGCTCTCGCGGTAGCCAGATGACCTCTCATACTAGGATCATCGGCCATGGCCGCAGGAAGCGCGGGGGAGGGCGCTGGAAGCAACACGGAGCTCCGTTGGAGACGTTTTCAAGATTAGCGTGTCAGAGTGAAATGGCACTAGCCTCACTTGGCAGGTAACATATGGTTTATGGTGCGCCACGCGCGCCCGCCCAACCCGCAACCGCTCCTCTGTGGACTCTGGTGGCCGGGCCGGCCTCTCCCGCCTCCGCGGCGGCGGCGATGTCCCAGCACCATCGGCCAGCCCCTCAGATCGATCGATCGGCGCTCAAAGTCGGCTTCAGATCCGAGAACGCTGCTGGCGCCGCCTCTATTCTTTTTTCTACTAACAACTAAGAGCAAAATTCTCGAGCCAATCGAGAGGAAACTCAAGCGGGCAGCTGGAAGCTGAGCTCTGAGCACTGAGGGACGGCCGATGTAGTTCGCCCAGTGCCACGTGCCAGGCCTGATCTTAGAATCGCTCGGTGATACGGCTTTATATGCGGAACGTGGCGCCCGGGGTAAAAAAGAGCTGGACAATGTTCAAATGGCGTCAGCCCTCTTCTGTTACCGCGGTGCGCCAGCACCCTCGCCTGCAAACTCCTCGCTTTCACCATTCGCACGCTCGGCAAAGCCGCCGCGCATCTCCGCGAGCCTCTCGGCTACGTACTGCCCACAAGTGAGGCGGCGCTTCGAACCCGCCTCGCGCACCGCCGCTGCTGCGCCGCCTCCGCCGCCCGGCTCCTGCACGGCCACGTCGCACGGCGCGGACTCGTCTAGGTTGTTGAAGAAGACGAGCGCCACTCGCCGCTCCGCCGAGTCGTTGAGGACGCGGTGCGGCGTGCTCGCGTAGCGGCCGCCGCTCAGCCTCGCAGCGAGGTCGCCGAGGTTGCACACGAAAGTCGGCGAAGCCTGCGTTGCGAGTGCGCCAGCCTCGTCTTCGCCCCCTCGCGAGTGCCGTGTCGGGTTCGTGCTATGGTGCATCTAGCGTGTGCCGCCGCGCCGCCGCCCGCAGCCGCAGAGTCGACGTCGAGCCATGTGCCGTCTGCGCGGCGCCGCACCTGCGCCCGCGAAGGCTGAGAGCGGTAGACTTCTCCTCACGCTGGTGTCTGGCGAGGGCCAGGATCTCCCTCGCGTCCCAGTCCTTTGGCCAAACAGCCCCGCGGGCAATCTAAGGCGCGGCTGCTGTCCTGCAGCCCCGCGGGCAATCTAAGGCGCGGCCTGCAGGCCTCGCCCGCCGCGCGAGCAGAGCATCGTGAGGAAGCCGCAGTCGGTGTGGGAGCCGCACGAGAGCTCCGACCTCTCCACCGGGTCGTACGCCACCAGTAGCACCTTTGCCGACGGCGCGGTGAAGACGCGCTCCTCGAGAGCGGATGGAGCCATGCCCATCGCCAGCGAGAGGCCGCGCAGCACCGCCCGCGTCGCCTCGAGCATCGACGCGTGGAAGACGCGCGCCGCGGCGTCGAGGGCGGCGAGCTCTGCGGCTGGCGGCGCGGCCGCATCACCGTCGGTGTCCGGCTCTCCCCAGTAGAAGCTCTCCTTCCGCTCGGGCTGCCGCGAGGCTGGCGAGCAGTTGTGGCCGCCGCCCATCGGCGTGTAGCCTCTCCACCCTGTCGCGGCCGAGCCGCAGTGCCGCAGCTTCTCCTCGAGCGGCCGCGCGAAGAAGCCGCATGCCGCGTCGAGAGCGCCCTCCACAAGCGAGCACGGCACGGCGGCGCTGCTGAGCCGGAAAAAGCCCGACTCCATGCACGCGGCGTCAAGAGCGACGACCGCCGGGTCGGATGCGCTCTCGGCGGATGCGAGCGCGGCCGCGTCGATGAGAGGGACCATTGAGGATCGACCCTGGATACAGGTGCGGCGCCGGGCACCGGGCACCGCCTCGCTTGTGTAGCGCGTCAAAAAGCTTGTGTAGCGCGTCGCCTAGGCGTCGCGTGTCGCCAAACCGGGCACACCGTTAGAGACGACTCTCTCTCTCCCGACTGTGAACAGTCGTTATCTGTATATGCGCAGCTATTCATAGCCGCGCCTGTTGTTTGTGTGTGTATCCGCGCTCTTGGCGCGATTACGAGACTGACTAGTGTGTCGCACTAGTTGTACTTTTCGTAATAGTATTCCGCATTCATTGCGAGGGCGGACCACTCCTAGCGTGCAGACCGCGGGAGCTGGTGCCGCGGCCAGTGTAGACCTGGCCTGCGCTGTGACGCGCGCGCTCATCTTCAACGTGGAGCCGACTGAGGGGTAACTACGTAGCATGTCTAGCAACAACCGTGACAAAGACATGCCGTCCGTCATCCAATGGGATGGGACATCTGGCGATCCTTTCAAGGAGTGGAAAAGGGCAATTCTCGACACTGGTGCGGAGCGGACTGACGAATCCGGCTCCAGCGTCGCGGATGTCTTCACTGGTGCGGACATGGGAGGAACCGCCGTCGGCGCTCCACCTCTGCCGGCTGGCGCTGCACAGCATTCGCAGAAGATGCAAGCCCTGTACCGCACCCGCCGCAAGCAGGCCTACGCCCTCCTGGTCAAGAACATTTCGTGCAAGGACATCAAGTTCCACCTTCGCACAAACTTCTTCCAGCAGGGGGAGCAGGCGTGGCAGTACCTTTGCTCTATTGGGGACATGGAGCCGCAACGCTCTGATGTCCGTGCGCACGATGCGGCGTGGGCAAAGATCAGCATCGGCGCCGACGTTGGCATCAGTGGGTTCACTGTCACCAAGCTCCACAGCCTCCTTCGCCGCGTCAACGCCGAGCGCCCGCCTACTCACCGCCACGACGAGAGCGAGATCGCTGTTCGGCTCCTCGAGTGTATCAACGAGAACTCAAAGCTTTTCGGAGCCGAGAGCCTCTCCGAGATCAATATACTCAGGCTGACGTCGATGCCGAGATCTACACCCAGATGCCACCCGGGTTCGTCAAGAAGGGCTTTGTGCTCATGCTTCTCAAAGCGCTCGAGGGCATCAAACAGGGCTCCTACCTTTGGTTCAAACTCAACCAGGACGCCCTCGTCAAGCTTGGCTGCGTCGCCTCGCTCACCGAGCCAAACTTCTACAGCCACCCAGCCTTTCGCCTAATCATCGTTGTTTTTGCAGACGACGTCGCAAACGGCTTTGCCGCTTCCGCCACCGACCAGTACGTCCGGTTCAAAGAGGAATATGGAACGTACATCAAGATTGCGACGCTCGATATCATCCCCATCTCCGTCTTCACCGGAATCGAGGTACTCCGCGACCGAGCCAACCGCACGCTCACTATTCGGCAGACCCGGTACATCGAGCGGATTGCCGCCCTCTACGGCAACGAGATTGGCGCTCGTGCTCAGTCCACCCCAGCCGGCTCGACCGACGTCCAGCGCGCCCTCTTCGATAAGCTCGAGCCTGCTGCCGAGTGCGACCGCATCCCCGTCACCGAGTTCCTGAAGCCGCTAGGAACCATCGGGTGGCCTGCCGAGATGACGCGCCCCGACATCAAGTATACTTCTTCTCGAAGCTCGGCTCTTTCTCTCAGGCTTGCGGCGCCGTCCATCGTGACGCCATCATGACCGTCATCAACTATCTCAACGCCACAAAGCACCTCGGCATCACCTACGGCGGAAAGCTCAAGATCCCCTACGGACTCGACACTTTCCTGCCAGGCTTCATCGAGTCTCGTGGCCTCCACGCCTACCATGACGCCTCCTTCGGCAAGGCGCCACACTACGGCGGATGCGTCGTGATGTTCAACAACGGCGCCATCGACTGGAGCGCCAACAAGTCCAAGATCGAGGCTCTCAGCGTCGCCGAAGAGGAGACCGCCACCGCCTCCGTCGCCGCCAAGAAAGTCGTCTCCTGCCGGCTCATGCTCGAGGACGCTGGCCGAGCTGTCGCAGGCCCCACGCCCCAGCTCGGTGACTGCAAAGCCGTCTTTGACATCATCGTCAAGCCCGGCTCTACTGCTCGCACGCGCTACTACGAACGTGCCACCACGCCTCTTCATGCTCCGCCACGTCGCGCCGTACCTCGTCGGCACTGCTTATATGATCGCCGACGTCTTCACCAAGACGCAGGCGACGCGAGCTATGTTCTTCACCTGTCGCGACTACATGCTCAACGCCAGCAACGGCCCCGGCTTTGCTGTGACGCTCCAGGGGCAGGCTGCCCGGCTGTGGAGCAAGCTCGTCGCGACCGTCGGCAAGGCGTGAGTCATCACCCCTTCGCCGAAGACGCGCGAGTCGTCCGAGATAGTTGCCGATGCAACTAGGGGGGAGCGTTAGAGACGACTCTCTCTCTCCCGACTGTGAACAGTCGTTATCTGTATATGCGCAGCTATTCATAGCCGCGCCTGTTGTTTGTGTGTGTATCCGCGCTCTTGGCGCGATTACGAGACTGACTAGTGTGTCGCACTAGTTGTACTTTTCGTAATAGTATTCCGCATTCATTGCGAGGGCGGACCACTCCTAGCGTGCAGACCGCGGGAGCTGGTGCCGCGGCCAGTGTAGACCTGGCCTGCGCTGTGACGCGCGCGCTCATCTTCAACGCACACCGCCTCGGAAAAAATCAAGTTCACCCGTCAGACTCGCTGGCCTAAGCGCTAAGGCCAGAAACAAAGAAATTGTTGTAGGTATTGTTGGCAAATCAAGACACAGAGCTCACACAGAATCACAGCGGGAGGAAAGCGGCGAGTCGCAATTCCAGGGGTCGTTGTGGCGGGCCACCCTGTCCAGAGAGGCATGGATGCCAATCTGGGGTCTCTCGACCGAGTCTATGAAGCCCTGGCCGCCTCCCGGTGGGGGCAGAGGTTATGGAACCAAGCGACGGAGATGGTGCGGGGGTACGGGTGTTCCAGGGGGTCACGACACGCACCGACCCTTCACGAACCGAAAGGCTGCACCCGGGGGAGGCACAGTAATCCGGCACCGTGTTGGGCGCCCCATTCCGTTTAGGGCTAGGTCGGCTCAGGGCCCCGTCCACTTCCCTCCCACTTGGCGCGTGATGATGAGGAGATGCCACCCAGGCCAGCCAGGGCAAGGGCGGAGGGCGAGAGCGGAGAGCGGAGGGCTGGGCGGAGGCAAGGGCGGGCGGAGGGCGAGGATTTTTTTTGTTTCGTTGGCCGAAGCCTCGTTGGCCAACGAAACAGAGAAACAAAGAAAGAAAACCCGAACGCGAAGGAGGTTTGGTCCCATGCACGAAAGCTCGCCATGTGGTGGTTGGTCACCACTGCCGCGCTCGCCGTGCTCGTCCCGCTCGATGGCCCACCGGTGCTGAACTCTCCGGTCTACTCGCTCGCGACCCTCAACGACGACGGCTCGACCAACATGCATATCCTCACCTACGCGACGCCGATCGGCATCGCGCCGCGGACGTGGGCGCTCTCTCTGTACCGTCCGACGCGCACGCACGCGAACTTTGCCAGCCGGCGAAGCGGGGTGCTGCAGTTGCTAACGGAGGAGCACGTTGGGCTCATGCACGTGCTGGGAGGCCAGTCCGGCGCCGACGTCGACAAGGCTGCCGCCTGCGCCCAAGCTGGGTTCGGCTGGGTGGACGCACCCGAGCAGTGTGTGACGGACGGCACGTGGCCCGCTGACGGGCCGCAGCTGCTTCCGGGCTGCGCCGCGTACCTGCGCCTCGTGCAGGAGGACGGCGACCGGCTGCGCGCCTTTGGCGAGCACGAGATGGCCGTCTGCCGCGTCGAGGGCATGCTCGAGGGCCTCGGGGAGGGGCGGGCGGGCTTCGATCGGGCGCTCTCGACGCGCACATGCCGCGACTTGGGCCTCATCACCGATCGCGGAAAGGCTGTGCCGCCGGAGGCACGGGCGATTGAGCTGGGGCAGATTAGCTGACAAAGGCCTCGCACGACTCAAACACATCGCGATTTGCGGGGTGGAGGGTGCCTGCTGTCTTAACGAGTGTAAACGAACACGTGCAGGGCTGTGCCCATTGGGCGCGATCGGAAACTGAATATTGGTGCATTGTTGAATCCTGGGCGCGAGAGCACGAGCGGCACACGAAGATAAGACACGACATTCACCGCACAGACACCGCATCGTTGCAAAACGAAAACCACGGTGGTGGCGGCGCGGGAACGCATCCGCGCCGGACAACCTCTCTCGCGTGCCGACCCGTCGCCGCCCCACCGCGACGCGGGCCTCACGGGCTTGTGAGCGGCATGGGCGACATCATCACGCCGCCGGCGCGGACGTAGCCGGGCGCGAACCCGGTCGAGACGCCTCGGCTGCGCTTGATGGCACGCACGACCTATCCACACACAAATGATGGGTTGGAAGGGGCCCGGCTCACGCCTCACGCGCCCGGCGCGGCCAACCTGCGGCAGGGTGAGCACGGCGCACAGCGCGAGCAGAAGCGTGCCGAGGGTGGACCCGAGGGCGGAGTGGCGCGCCTACACGCCTCGGGCCAATCTCGGGTCATCTCGGGTCATCTCGAGCAGAACCGGGTGCGGAGTGGGGCGCGGCCTCGCTGGCGGGCGGCAGCAGCGCGGCGGCGAGGCTCTCGTTGCGAAGGGGTCGGGAGGCCACGCGCCAGCGGCCGCCTGCACACGGGGGAGGCACGGGAGCTCCACGGCACTGCACGGCGCACGCACGGGGTGCGAGCCTCGCGGGGGAGCAGAGCGGGGGCCTGCCCAGTGCCGTGGTGGCAGTGCCTTGGGTGTGGCCGGGGTGCGACCGAGCTGGCAAGCACCGGCACCAAGCACCGGCACCGCAACTCTGACCTTGCTCTCTCTCTCTCTCGCCCCGGCTCTCTTCACTCCCCTCCGCCCTCATCACTCTCCTCTGCCCCTCGACACCTCCTCCCCCGAACGCCTCCGCCACCACGCGGCCGTGCATCTGCACCGGAGGAGTCACGCCCAGAGCGTGCAGCAGGGTCGGCGCGGCGTCCGTGGACGAGATCGGCACTGTCAGCCTGCCCGCCACCTGCTCACGCAGTGAATGAATTCATCACGAACGTGGTAGTGAATTCATCAGGCCATGTCGGCCTTGCCCGCCACCTGCTCACGGGTGGACGCGTAAGAGCAGGCGCGCGAAGCTACCCGCGCAAGCGCTGCCCTGCACCACGCCCGGACCCGACAGGATCCACGGAACCTGCAAGGGGCAAGGGGCGGGAAGAGCGTCTCATCTCGCGGCGCACCACCCCGCCCCCGAGCAGCCCGGCGGCTCCTCCAGCTCCGCAGTCGAGAAGCCGCCGTGCGACCGGCCGGTCGGCGCGTCGCGACCTAAAGAAGACCGACGGGGCGCCGTGAAAGAGAGGGGTGGGACGGCGGTCCGGTCGGCGGGCTCTCGGCAAACTTGCCGTCACTCTTCTGCACTCTTCTACAATCTCTTGCCGTGGTCGGACGCGACGAGGAGGAGAGTCGACTTTGCCATCCGGCTCGCGTGCAGCGCGCGCACGATCCGGCCGACCCACTCGTCAACGGTCCTGTTCACAGCTAGAGGTGTGAAGAGACGCTGTTCACAGCACCTTGGCCGACCCACTCGTCAACGGTCCTGTTCACTCAGCGCATCGGCGGATAAGGGGAGGCGGGCCAGGGCGAGGAGGGTGGCACCCCACTCCGTGGTGCGGTCCGGAGCAGAGGCGTGTAGGCCGCGTCGCGGTCGCCCGCGCGAAGTGCGTGCGCGCACTCGTCGAGGACGTCAAAATAGACCCAGGAGAGTGCGAAGCGCTGCCGCTTGAGCGCCTTGACGAACTCGGCCGCCAGCTGCGGCTCGACCTATTCCATAGTATTCACAGGTATGAGCCGTCATTCAAGATTACCAAAGGTCCTTCGCCAGCTGCGGCTCGGCCTCGACGCACCCGTCGCACGAGCCGCACGGCCGCAGCGCAGAGACGTTGAGCTCCGCCTGGCCGAGCAGCGAGCTGAGAGGCGGCCACGAGTAGTAGGCCGCCGTGGAGAGGCGGGGCCGCGCCTGCGGGAGCGGTCATGAATTAATCTCAGCGGAGAGAGAGGGCCCCGCTCCGCGCTGAATGAGGGCGGTAATTAGGTAATGAATCAGAGAGGGCCCCGCTCCGCGCCTCGCGCAGGGCGGTGAAGAGCGTCGGGTATCGCACACCCTCCGGGTAGGAGGCAGGCCTGCGGCGAGGGTTAGGGTTAGGGTTAGGGTCAGGGTTAGCACACCCTCCGGGTAGGAGGCAGGCCTGCGGCGAGGGGGGGTGGGGGCTCTCGGAGCGACAGCCGGATAACGTCGCGAGTGCGATCACGAGTGTGCTCGATCACGAGTGTGCTCGAGCAAGAGTGTGCGTGTGCATCTAGGGCCGCAGGCCGGACGGGGTACTCGGAGCGCAGCTGCGCCGCGAGGTGGACGCCGTGCATCTCCGGCGGAGACCCCGTCAGGATGGACGCCCACGACGAGAGGGACGAGGACGGCTGCGTCACGCGCACCTCGTCCGACCACGCGCCGCGCGACCGCAGCGCGGCGAGCGACGGCGCATCGCCGCGAGCGATAGCGTCGTTGAGCGCGCGCGGAGTGATGCCATCGATGCCGATAAGCAGCACGTGCTCTGCAGCGCCAAAGCCGTCCGGCGCCGCCTTGCTCGCATTCGACTCGAGCCTTGGCGGCAGTCGTGCGAAACGAAGGCGGTTGGCGCCGCCGCCACCGCCGCCGCCGCCGCCGCCGCCGCCGCCGCCGCCACTGGTGCGGAGGCGTCGGCCACCTGAGGCTGCGGTTTTGGTGCGTCTCTGCGGCTGAGACGTCATATCTTGGGCAATGGGCAAACTCCACGAGTTTGTGTCGCTCTGCGCTGATTTACGAACTTCAGCGCCGGCGAAGAGGAGGAAGAGCTGGTTTCGGCCGCCGCCAGCTGGCGGAACCCGGGCGAGAATTCCCGCGGCTTTTTCCTTGGGTGGACCTATGACGGGGTAGGTAGGGTAGGTCTGGGCCGTCCCGTCTTTTTCCTGTTTTCACGCTGGAATTTTCGCAGCAGAAAAAGAAAATTTGCGGGGAAATCACGATGATCGATGTCAAACGTCCCCAAATGGGTGATCTGATGCTTGTAGGGCCTGAGAGTGGCTGCCATGTCACAGGAAGGACTGTGATTGCAGGAGAGTACCACCACCCATCACTTTAGTTGGTATAGTACCCAACCCCTGCCTAGACTTGAGCACTTGAGCACTGGATAGGGCCGATTCCGCATGGTACGGGACCCCTCGATCGTCTCGCCCTCCCTCACTGGTGTGTTCATTGGGGGGGGTCATAACAAACACGGTACAGGATCGAGGTGCACGCTGCCAAAGCAGTGTCGTCCCCCCTCTCCCCGACGGCGATGGCGGTGTGACCGATCGAGCTACAAGAGGAACTTGTTCAGCAGGATCCGGGATAGTCAGATGCACTACCTCACTGGGCCTGCCTAGACGAGTACAGCTAAAGAGTACCCGGGGCTCCCCATGCCTCCGTGTGGGGGCCCGTGAACATCTTTAGCTTGTGAGCCAGGAAAAGGGTTGTATAGTACCCCACCTTCACGCATCCAGATTCCAATGATTTCTTTTTTTAGTTTCCCATAAGTAGGGTAGGTAGGTAGGTAGGTAGGGGCAGGGCAGGGGCCGGCCAGGTTTTTGCAGAATTTCATCATGACACATGTGATGAGGTCCACCCCAAGCAAAAATAAAATACACCTGCGGGAACCGGGTTATCGGTTAATGACCGCACTCCAAGCGTCAGGGGCGGCGACACCCCCCCATCTACAGATGATATGCGCATTCTAGATGCCAAACACCATCTAGGATGCGTTTTCCGTCTAAGGACACCGGGTGTCTCCACATGATTGGGTTCTCCAAGAAGATTTAATCATCTTTAGATGGGTGCCCCGCGTCTTTTGAGCCCGTTCTCAGATACTGCAGTCGTCTTCAGACGCACAAAGTGTGCCGAGATGATACCCTCATCTTGGGTTAGTCCATGCATCCCAGGATGCAATGTGGCATCTGAGGATGCGCAATGCATCTCAGGAACATGAGCGCGTTGTCGGATTTTTTCCAATTTTTCGATCGACAGTGTCGGAGTTTTTTTGCCGAACCCCTTACATTTACATATACAACCGACCGTCCATATTGTAGTAAAGTCAGCACATTAGCACAAGGGCTAAGTGCCCCCCACCATCATTCACTGGCTCCCAGTTCAATCGCCATCAGTAGTATTCCACAGACGACAGAGTAAATAGTCACACTTACATATAGGCATGGCAGCTGAGATTAGCATAGATTCAGAGTCTCCACTCCAACTTTGATCCGAGGGCTCACACGCCGCTCAAGTCTTTATAATTTAACTTGCATTTTAATCATTAAATGCCAAGCATCTTGTTCTTGGGATGCTTATATCTTCAGATGATTCGAGCATCCCAGGATGCTCCGGCATCTTAGTTGAAAAACCATCGAGAGATGCTCGAGCATAGGCAAGACAGTGTGCAGTCCAAGTAGGGCGCATCTTAGATGCATATTATCTCAAGATGCGCATATCATCTGTAGATGGGGGGATCGCCGCCCCTGACAGCCGCCCTGACGAAGCCTTCGTCTTACTTATCTGAGCACTGAGCTCTGAGGTTAAAATATCCATTTGAAAATGCTTGCCACATCTCGCTTCTCGGGGATGGCGACGCCAATTCAGCCATCCTGAGATGCAGCGCCCTCCGGCCAGCATCTCAGGATGTAATGGCAAATGGCTCAATCAGGGATGTCGTGGACATCGCAGTGCACTGCGTCTTTGGTTGCCTCAGGCATCCCACCAAGATGCATGAAGCAATTCAGGATGCTCGAAGCAATTCCCAGGATGCGCGCGCAACGCGCATCCTGAATTGCTTCATGCATCTTGGGAATGATTGCCGGAATGCTCGAGGCAATCGAAATTAGAATGGCGTCAATGTGGAGATATCGTATCGCTTCGGGCAATTTCAGATGCCTCAGCATCTCGCAAATTGCGGGTTCCCCACACCGCCACCCCTCGGACGAAGTGCTCCCCAAGATTTCGAATTTACTCGGAACCGAATTCCCACATACTGTAACCGGGAGTGGCCCAAGCGGCTATGTCAACATGCCGTTTTGTGGGGGCTCTAGTGCTTGGGCGACTCTGGGGACGGCGTGTGTGTACGACATATATGCGTGCGGAGTGAGACTACAGAGAGAGTTCGGACCTAACGACGAGTTCGGACCTAACGAGGCCGCACAGTACATGCACCGTAAGAGGTCGCAGCACAGCAGCGCCGGCAGCGCCGGCAGCGCCGCATCACAACTCGACGCCAAAGTCGCGGCTGGGGCACAGCCTGGGCGCGATGAGCGTCCAGAAGTAGAGGAGGGAGCAGAGCCAGCCGGTCCCGATCAGGACCCACGACGCGGTGAGCGAGGCGTTGTACGATCCCTCGTCGAAGAGGAGCGCCTGCGGAGGGGGCGCGAGGCGGAGGGGGCGCGAGGCGTTGCACGACACGGGCCGACGGCGGAGGGGTGAGGGGGAGCGGGCGAGGCGGGGCTCTAGACGGGGGGGCGAGGCGCCTCGGCGTCCTCCGCAGCTGTGCTGTTTGTGGCGGTGCCGTTTGTGCCTGCCTCCTCATAGTGCTCGGTCCCTGCGGCGGCGGCGGGCGCGGGTCGGGCGGGAGCGGTGGTGGCGGGAGCGGCGGCGGCGCGGGGCGGCGCGTCGGTGCATCTCGGCGCATCATTCGGTGCATCTCGGTGCATCGCTCGCCCCAGTTTGTGAGGAGCATCGCAATGTAGACCGAGATGAGGACCATCACCTGCGGGGACGTGTCATAGGGCGTGTGTCGTGGACGTGTCATAGGGCGTGTCGTGGACGTGTCGGGGACGTGTCGTGGGCGAGCGGAAGAGCCCTCTCACCGCGTAGAAGCCTGCGAACGACTGCGGCTGCACCGCGGGGAGGCGGCCTCTCCTGCCGCGCGACGAGCAGGGGCGGTGAGGCGCAGGAGCAGGGGCGGTGAGGCGCAGGAGCAGGGGCGGTGAGGCAGCGCGGGGCGAGGGAGGGAGGCGAGGGGCTGGTGACAGCAGAGTGGGGCAGCGAGGTGCAGCGGCGGAGGTGCAGCGGCGGAGGTGCAGCGGCGGAGGTGCAGCGGCGGAGGTGCAGCGGCGGAGGTGCAGCGGCGGAGGTGCAGCGGCACTGCTCCTTGCGCTGCTCCTTGCGCTGCTCCTTGCGCTGCTCCTTGGGAGGAGGCAGAGAGGCATCTAGGTCGCCCTTCCCCTCGCCCTCGCCCTCCGCCTCGCCGTCGACGTACACACTCACCGCATCGGCCGCGCCGCCACCGCCCGCCGCACCGCGCCCCTTGTCGCTCGCGCGCCGCTCCTCGCGCCGCGCCGCCGTGAAGGTGAGGTACGCGACGGTGGCGGTCGCGATCCTAGGTCGGAGATCCGCCCAGATCGGCCCAGATCGGCCGAGATGAGGCCCGGCGTGGCGCTCGCTCGCGGCAGCTTGCGCGCGGTTGAGGCGAGCGGGGGGAAACGTGCACGCGGCACCGCCGCCCGTGTCTGACACCGCCGCCCGTGTCTGACACCGCCGCCCGTGCCTGGCTCCCGTGCTTGGCTCTGTGCCTGGCTCTGTGTCTGGCTCCCGTGCCTGGCTCTGCCGCATCTAGGCGCAGTGTGCCCGAGCGAGACGGCAGTCATGGCGACGCCCTCCGTGCCGGCGGAAGGGTTGCAGTCGGCGTACGGCATCGCGGTGAGGGCGCCTGATCTCGGGCCAATCTCGAGGGGGTCGGGGGGG